>NC_056739.1:1962018283-1962020783 GCF_019279795.1 Protopterus annectens
GCCTTGTTTAGCTATGTTAGAAACCTGGGTGGAAACTCCCAGATATGCTCAGAATTAGTCCAAAATGAAAAAAATCACTGAACCCACAGACATTGCAAACATACTGGCAGACAGGTTCAGTGAAAATTTTCCCCCTCCCCCCCCCAAAAAGGAGAAATATCTATACCAGAGTCTAGCCTCCCAAACATCTCAGATGCCCAGGTGAGAGCTGCTCTCTAAAGCAAAAACACAGCATCAATGGGCCCGGACGGTGCCCCCGGCTGTGTGCTACATCTCAATGAGGAACTAAACCCACACATAAGGCTGCTGTTTAATCTTAGCCTTACTACAGGAAAATTCCCCAAAAGAAGGGCCAACGGCAACTGTGGTCCCACTCCACAAAGGCGGTGTTTCCCGGACCCTGGAAATTACCGCCCCATAAGCGCGAGCCTTGTCTGCAAAGCTATGGAGGGATCATAATGGAACTCATAAATAAAGACATTGGGGACCTACAGACACTGGATCCTACCCAATTTGGCTTTGTCAAGGGCAGATCCTGCCTCTTGAACGGTGGATTTTTTAAAACAGTCACTAAGGCCATTGATGAGGGTAAGGCAGTTCACACAGCCTACCTTGCCCCAGAAAATTGACACAATACCCCACTCGGGCATCATAGAAAAGCTCACCAGCTTAGATGTAAACCCATATGTCACAAGATGGGTTGCAAACGGGCTCAAGGACAGAACACACAGGGTTAGAGTTGCTGGTGCCATGTCAGACTCTAACCCTCCAAGGTGTCCCACAGGGCTCAGTCCTGGGGCCCTCTTGTTCGGCATTTATTTTTCTGAAGTGCAGGCAAACATAGGGGGATTGTGGCTGACAAAATTTGCAGATGACTGCAAACTGGGCACCATAATTGACACTCCATCAGACACAGACATCCTCCAAAAAGGTCTCATAGAAATGGATAACTGGTGCCAGAGCCATGGCCTTAAGCTAAATGCCAAAAAATGTATAGTCATACCCTTTGGGAAAAACAAGGTAACCCCTAATTACCACATAGGTGGTAATCCTTTAAAACACGGAAGAAGTTATCAGGGACCTGGGGACCCAAGTTGACAGTAACCTCTTTTTTGACACTCACATTGCCAAAGTGGTTAGGAAGACCTTCTACATTGCCCACCTGATCATGAAGGGATTCACATCCAGATCAGGAGAGGTCATTGTCCCCCTGTACTCTTCACTTATCAGACCAATGATTGAGTACAAGCCCCATTGAATGTACCTTACCCGACACCTGCAGCAGTTGGAAAGCCCCCAAAAAGTTCCTCACCAAAAGGAAAAAGGGGGCTCAAACATATGTCATAATGCCCGACTGAAGAAACTCCAGCTCTATTCAGTCGCATACCGCCTGCTCAGAGGTGATCTGTGCCTGACATACAAGGCCATGCCCAAACCCCGGAATTAATGGACATGCTCCACCTCAAAAATCCAAATCCACCAGAGCCACGAGCAAGAGACTTAAACCTCAACAGGATATAAATGGGGCGTGCTGGAGGGACAGATACATCACCCGGAGACCCCCTACACTATGGAACAGAATCCCAGTCCATGTGAGGCCCCCTCACTGACTCTGTTCAAGAAAATCTTGAGTGGATGGGAGATCATAGGTTTCCCCCGGAATCATCTCTGTATCACTGCTGGACAGAGGCACAGCAAACTAATGGGTATAGTATTCTCATCCTAAGGGGTGGTGAAAGCCACACACACTCTGGCTAGGCTTATAAATGCCCTAGGGCAGATAGCCTAGTATGAACCTATGAACCTATATTATAAAGTATTTTGTGTTTTTTATATATATATATATATACATGTATGTTTGTATATATATATATATATATATGTATATATATATATATATATATTAATTTTGTATTTTATATATATATATATATACATATATACAAAAGTATATTTATATATATATATATATATATATATATATATATATATAACATACTGTATGTATGTATATTATATATATATATATATATATATAAAAATAACTGTATGTATATATATATTTTTTAAAATACATACAAAATTTGTATGTTTTTTTTTTTTATATATTGTATTTTAATGTGTTTTTTTTTTTATATTTATTTTTTTAAAAGTTAAAAGTGTTGTTGCATATGTTTTTTATTTTTTTTGTTTAAAATTTTTGTTTTTTTTGTAGTGTTTTTTTAATATTTACATGTTGTTTAATTTTTACATATATATATATATTTATATGATTTAAAATTATCATATTTTTCATATTTTATACAATTTTATATCTTATAAAAAATATTATATACAAAATTTAAAATTTTTATTAAAATATATATTCTATATTTTATGTATATATAACCCTATATAAATATTTTATAAAATATATTAACACATTTTTAATAAAATATTTTTTAAAAATAAAATTTAAAAATATACATATTAATATTTATTTAATAAATATATTATATTT
>NC_056739.1:1962358283-1962378283 GCF_019279795.1 Protopterus annectens
CCGACTGGTGGATCAAGAGATCCGGAACTGGGTCCAGATGCCAGGGCTGCACCAGGAGGTGACGATGCAGAGACGGAAACCAAATTTGTCGAGGCCAGTAAGGGGCAATGAGAATCAACTTGGCCCTCAAAACGGTGGCTTTCTGAATGACTTGTGGAATCAAGGGAAAGGGAGGAAAAGCGTACAGAAGTCCCGGGGCCAATCCTGGGTTAGACAGTCTCTCAGGGGTTGGCCTGGTAGGGGAAAGAGGGTGAAAAAATCTGGGCACTTGTTGTTTTGAGGTGTAGCAAAAAGATCGCAACAAGGTGTGCCCCACTTCAGAAAAATCTGATCCACTACAGATTGATTGAGAGACCACTCGTGAGGCATCAGAATGGATCTGCTCAGCCTGTCCGCCAAGAGGTTGGACCTGCCGGGGATGTGCGTTGCTATCAGAAACCGATGAGAGGAGATTGCCCATTGCCAAAGTCTGAGAGCTTCTCGACACAACGGATAGGACCTGGTCCCGCCCTGCTTGTTGATGTACCAGACCACGGACATGTTGTCCGTTTGTACTGCAATAGTCCCCGTGGGAAGAAAGTCATTGAGGGCTTGCAACGTTAAAAGCACCGCTCTCATCTCCAGGACAATGATGTGCAGATGGTATTCTATGGGTTGCCACGTCCCGTGGACCATCCTGCCCTGATAATGCCCCGATCAGAGAGGCATCCGTAGTAACTGTAGCAACTGGAGGAGGGGGAACAAAGGGTCGGCCCTGATGAAGAAGAGGGGAAGATATCCACCAGTTCAGATGAGTTCTGCACGATTGTGTGACTAAGATTTCGTGCCTCATCGGAAGACTGTGGTACGACCACTGAGTGAATAACATCCACTGCAGAAGACGCATGTGGAAGCGAGCCAGTGGTAGAAGAACAATGGCCGCAGCCATAAGACCTAGAACCTTTAGTATCAATCTGGCTTTGACCTTGCTGCTCTGCAATAGAATCCGAACGAATTTCTGGATGTCCAGAATTCTTTGATCTGTTAGTCTGGCTAACATTTTGACGGTGTTTAATTCTGCGCCTATAAAGGTGATAGATTGGCAAGGCCGCAGAGAAGATTTTTCAAAATTTACTGAAATTCCCAAACTCCTGCAAAGCTGCAGAGTGTAGTCCCTGGTCTGAAGAAGCTGACACCTGGTGGTGGCGGAGAGGAGCCAGTCGTCCAAATAAGGAAACACCTGGAATCCTTGACGTCTCAGATGAGCTGTGACCACTGCCATGCATTTGGTAAACACTCTGAGGGCTGAAGTGAGGCCAAAGGGCAGGGCTCTGAATTGGTAATGACTGGTCCCTAGCCGAAAGCGAAGAAACCTTCTGGAGCGCCTGTGAATCTTTATGTGATAGTACGCGTCCTGAAGGTCTATAGAGCACATCCAGTTGTCCTTGCCCAGAAAGGGCAGAATGGACTGAAGCGTGACCATCCGGAATCTTGCCTTCTTGACAAATCTGTTTAGACTGCTCAGGTCTAATATTGGTCTCCAATCTCCCGTCCTTTTGGGGACCAAAAAGAATCTCGAGTAGACGCCGGATCCTACTTGGTCTGCTGGAACAGTCTGGACGGCTCTTTTTCCTAGGAGCTTTGAAACCTCCTGTTCTGCCAAATGCCTTTGACCGGGTGAGATGTCTGGAAGGGATTGTTGAGGTACGGGATACCTTTCGAAGGGGATTTTGTAACCCTCGGATATGATCGACTGTACCCACATATCTTGTGAGAGGGAATGCCAGGCTACTGGGTACAGCAAAATCCTTCCCCCGACTGCCTCCAAGGGTGGACAGTCGGGCAACACCTCAGGGGTGCTGAAAGGGCTTCTCAGGAAGAGACTCCCTGTTGCCCTGGTTCTGGGGACCCCCCCTGCCTCTAGGGCGGCGTCTATTATTGTTACCCCTCTGCCTCTGGGGGTAAACTGACCACGTGTGTCCGGTGTAGCTCCTTGGGCTTTGCGGAACCACATCTTCCCTCCCTTCTGACCCTTGGGATATGGTCTAGAAGGGGTGGAAAAATGGACTCCAACGGCAGAAAGAGTTTTACCGTCCTGCTCACACCTGGTCAAGGTATCCTTCACCTGAGGTCCGAACAAAGCCGAACCATCAAAGGGGGTATTGGTGAAGGACGCCTTAAAGGGGTCCACAAAATTACAAAGCCGCATCCAGGCTTGACGTCTAAGAGCCACTCCTGTGCCTGCGGCCCTGCTCGCTCCATCGGCCGCATAGGATATGAGCCGCATGGAGGAGTTGGATAAGGAATTCAGGATTGCTAGCTGTGAGGCAATCTTTTCTTGAGCCCCAGCAGCAGAAGGATCCTGGACCACTTCACCTAGTTCCTTGAGAATATCTTTTTGAAGCCTGGTGAAGTGACAAAGGTAGTTCAGCGAACGCATAGCAAAGGTCGCTGAAGAAAACATCCGCTTTCCATACCTGTCCATGGTCCTAGAATCCTTGTTAGGAGGATGGACAGGTACTGAAGGATCCGCAAGTTCCTTCTTAGTGGCGGCCGCCACCACCATAGCATCCACAGAAACGCCCTTGGAAAGAAACTGTTTGTCCGTAGGGGCTGTAATAAACTTGGATGGCCTCCTGGGGACAGGTTCCACAGAATCTGGAGCTGCCCACACCTTTCGAGCCACTACCTGCATAAGCGGGTCGAAAGGCGGAGACACCCAGGAGGTGGAGGGTCGGGATCCAAAAGCCTCCAGGTATACCGACTCATCCTCGGAGGGATCAATGGATGGCCAATTCCCCCTCTGTTTGAGGAGCTCAAGGATGTCTGAAAAGGAGACATCCTCAGAGGGGGATCGTGGGGAACCCTCTGACTCATCTAAGTCGGTATCAGATGTAGTAGACTCAGGGGAGTCTGTGTGTTTCCTCTTACACGTCCTCTTCCGAGGGGGTTTACCTGTAGGATCAGGAGAAACTTCGGAAGAGGAGGAAATTCCCAATGGGGAAACCTGGGGCGATGGATCCCTGGGCCTGAGAGCAAGAGGCTGGCAAGAGGTGTCTACAGGCACCGAAGAGGGAGGAGCTAGAGGGATGGACCATTGACCTGGCTCAGGAGCCAGGACACTCCTCATCACCTCAAAGGCTCCCCTCCCCGGGAGACCGGAATATCCCCGTTCCGAGGAAACAGGAATTCCCGGCTCCACTGAGAGGGAAGGCTCCGAGGCCGATGTCGGTGCCGAGCTTACCAAAGCCGAAGCCCCAAGAGGGAGAGCGGGGTCGGACAAGGGTCCGATGCCACTAGCCCCCTCGGAGCCGACCAGGGAAACTCGACGACCGGATCCCTCCAAGGAAGGTCTCAAGGAGGAGATCAGAGCTGAAGACGATGGAGCCGAAGGATGTATCGGCTCCGGCGCCGAAACAGTCGCTGTCCCGAGAAGCTCCGGCTCCGAACTCTGGTGGGGAGTCGGAGGAGGAAGTTCAAGGGGTGAAGTAATAGCCGAAGTCTGCTGAGACAGGCTATGGAGCATTTGGGCCAGTGCCTGCAACTTTAACAGCCTGCTTACCACCCTCTCTAAGTCGTGGTCAGACAGCCTGGAAGATCTCGAAGATCTGCTCCGATGGCTCCGCTCCGACAAAAGAGGAGACCCCGGAGCAGAGTGGATACTCTCCAACGAAGGGGACCGAGATCTCTTTCGGGACGAAGTCATCGGAGCCGAAGTCCCCTGAATTCCAGATGGAGCCGAGGGTTTCTCGGCTCCGATACTGGATAAGGTGTCGGCTCCAGCCGGAGTCGACAAGGCAACGGTAGATTGGGTGTCGGAACCGATTGGTGCCGAGCCCACTACTTTAGAAGCAGAAAGACGACGGAGCCGGAGCCACCGGAGGAGGCTTAGACACTGCAGCCTGAACCTTCGGAGGCTTAGAAGGTTTACTGGACCTGTTTTAGAGGGAGAACCTTCTGGCTTAAGTAAGCCACGGAGGATCAATTTATTCCTCCTTTCCTGCAGGACTCTCTGGCTAAAAGAGTGACACAAAGCACAGGAGTCCTGCAGGTGCAAAGGCCCCAGGCAGTAAACACAAGAAGTGTGACCGTCTGTCAGAGACATTTTCTGACAGCATGAGTCACACTTCTTGAAGCCTGAGACCTTGCCTTCCTTAGACATAGTCCTAGAGGAAGAAAGTCACACACACCCCAACAATCACACAATTAATCCCCAAACACACAGACACACAGGTAGGGATTAAGCAAGGGGGTCTAAGCCTAACTGAAAACTCTTTTAGAAATATAAAAGAATTTAAAAGTTTTAACTATAAGGGAAATAGGGTGGGCTGTAGAGACACTACACACTATAAAAAAGGGGAATAAGGGAGAAATAAATCCCTGACTAAGCTTTCTGAAAATATCAACTTACCTCAGCTGGCAAAAAGGAGACCTCTTTCGCTAAGCGGCAAACGAGATCTGGGGTAGTTCCGCCTTGCATCATGGGATATAGGGTTGCCTCGAGCTGGTAAAAGGAGTTCTCAAGCTAAAGTAAGTGCCGAGTCGGAGCCGAGGATCGGCTCCGAACCCATCCAGCAAGAATGAAGGCGAGATTGACAACTTAACATTCTGATCATAACCCACATAAATTTTGGGCCACAATAAATACTTTACCACACCCAGGAAGATCCACCTCTCCATCCCCTATACTACCAAACAACCATGAAAACACTCCCACACAATTTAATACATTTTTTTTTCAGAAACAGTCCAAGCCCTAGCCAACACCCAAAACAGTACTGGTACCCCCAGTTCAATAGACATCCCAACATACAAAACCTATCCCCCTTCCAGCTTTTTCCTACACCCAGTCTCTACAAAAACAATTGCTAAACTCCTCCAGAAACTTAAACCAACCACACTAGCAGCTGATCATCTGCCAGCAGACTTCCTTCAGATGACTTCTGAAGCAACAGCCTACCCAGTGTCCATCCTAATAAATAGTTCAATATCAGAATGTAAAGTACCTCACTCATGGAAAATATCACATATTATACCACTGGACAAAGGAGGTAAAATCCCTTGAGCTAACAAACTATTGTCCCATCGCTTTTCTATCTCCTCTATCGAAAATATTGGAAAGAATTGTTCATTCTCAGCTCATGCAGTTCCTTCTACAAAATGACCTACTATTGGAATATCAGTATGGCTTTAGACCTTCCTATAGCATCACCACAGCACTACTCTCTCCTTCACTAACACCCGTCAATCATCATAGAAACAAAGGACTATTGGTATCCTCCATATTCTTAGACTTATCCAAGCCTTTGATATAGTTAACCATACTATACTCTTGGAGACTCTATCTACCCTTAACATATGCTCCTCCACCATATCATGGTTCAGTAACTATGTATCAGACCGTCAACAAGCTGTCCTATGGCAAGGCCAACTGTCCCCGCTACCACCAGTAGCCAGAGGCGTCCCTCAAGGGTCTATCCTCGGACCTTTGCTGTTCTCATTTTTTACTAATCAGACTGCCTCACCCTCAGCCTCAGTAGTGCAATGTGCAGAAGACACCACCATTATATGTGCTGCCCCCATCCTAAAGGAGCTTCAAACCATAATTCAAAACAACTTTAACCTTGTAGAATCATAATTCACTAACATCAAACTTATTCTTAATCCCAAAAAGACAAAACTCATTCTCTTCAGTCCTGGAAAATCTCACCCTCTAAACAACGACTTTACCATTACATCTAAATACAATATAAAGATCAACCCTACCATTACATCTAAATACAATATAAAGATCAACTCAACCAAACACACTAATCTGCTAGGTGTTGAAATTGACAATAATCTGAAATTCGATACATACACATAGCCCAAAACTATAAAGAAAGTTAACAAAAAACTTGGTCTCCTTTATAGGAACACACAGTTCATCACCACACACATACCAAAGCCACTACTGCAAGGACTCACCTCTTATCTATTCTCCTTTATGCCTCCCCTATCTTTACCAACCTTCGCCACAGCAAACTAAACAAAATAGAATCTTTTTACAATAAGATTGCCAAGTTCGCTCATAGATCCCATCACTGCCTTGCCCTCAAGCAACTAAATTGGCTTGAGCTACCTCAGCTACTCCTACTCAACCAACTCTTAATAGCTCACAAGCTCTACTACCTTCCAGAAAAAAAAACAGCCCTTCAGTACTTAATTCATCACTATACCACCACTAGAGCCTTAAGATCCAATAATCAAAACCTAATTAGTGTCATCAAACATAAAAATGAAGCTGGGAAATCTCTCTTTGCCTGCTCCATTGCCAACATCTGGAACTCACTCCCAATCCAGTTAACTTCTATCACCTCCAATCTCCAATTTAAAAAACTACTCAAAATCCATTACTTAAATAACTGGCTTTGCTCATGCTACTCCCCAGGTTAATCCATAACCTGCAATGTTGCTAAGGATCCGTCATGATCCAACTATCCCAATGATAAGTCCTTTACAAAGCCAGTAGACCTGTTTAACTAATGTAAAGTTCAGAACAGAACAAGCAACCGTCTAGTAAAAATAAATAAATAAAAGTAACACAGTCTTTGCTCCATGCTTTATTCACTATTGCAGCTACCTAGAAAGTGTTCATGCTTGTGTATGTACGCCTATTTGTATTCTTGGATGTATCTGTTCTTAGTGGTATGTGGTGCTTTCTTCCCCGGGCCTCCATTGACAATGGATCTGTGTCCAGTCAGACTTCCCCAGTTAACAAATGTAAAATAAATAAAAATAAAATAAATAAAACTGTTTCCTACCAAAACTTAAGTCCATGACTATATTACCCTTCATATCTGGCTTCATACAGACCCACTTCTGTTTAAACCATGATTATAAACTGTTTATGTCTAACAGAATGGCAAAGGTGTTACCAAAGTTGACAGATATGCATCAATGTGGTTTGTGGAAGGGAAGCAAATATTTGACATTAACAAAACAATGACGATCAACAGGAAAACACAACTGCAAGTGGGTCTTGATGCAGAGAAAGCATTCAAGAGTCAGCTGTGATTTTACAAGTGGGGCAATGGTAGCATTTGCATTGCTTTTTAAAATTATATGGTTAATAAGGAGGGTTCAAGAAGGGTCATAGGCAAGAATTAAGGTGGGAGGGACCAGGGAGGGATGTATTCTTTCCCCAATGTTGTTTCCCATGTACTTCACGCTGCTGGCAAAGAAAGAAAGGGGATTCATAAATTCAGTGCAATAACTAATACGGTATTCAAAAAAAGCTAGTGTTATTTGCAGATGGCATTTTGTACTTAAATCCAGAAAAGGATGCTTCTATGTTTGGAACATTTTAAGACAGTTTCAAGTCTGTTTGGGATACAAAATAAATGAAGATAAAAAGACTAATGGTAAACAATGTACCCCCGTGTGCATGAACTGGTTCAGCAATATCCATACTTAATAGGGAAAGAAGATGAAGCATTTAGTTGTATGTAATATAAATGACACTGTGACGGCAGCTAAGGATACCTGGGAAGAAACTAACAGAGAACAACAGAAAAACTGAGAACCCGGAAGCTCATGATTATGGATATGGATAGCAAGATGCAAGTGGTGAAAATGTTTACTTCCCTTTGGCTTAAGTCAGACATATTTTTATCAACAGACTATGTTGTGGGTGATTATTAATGAACACTTTTATATTTATTTTCAGTTTTACATACTGTATGCAGGAATAGTACTGGAATGTCAGTATTAATCAACTGCCTATTATATATCTCACACTTTTTATACAACACAATACCCCAAATACATAAGCCCTAAAGACTGCTACTTCTAATTTCTACAGCATTGATGACAAATATGAAGAAATGATTCTTGACTTTAAACAATCCTGACATAATCCCTCACTCCACTGATGACTTGAACTGTTGATCCAGCAAGCACTACAATGTCAAAAAACAAAATAAAGTCAACACTATATTGCTCATCTATCATAGCATTACTAACACCCACACCAATAATATACAGTATATCTAATGCAGATTTACTACCCAGCTTTGATAAACATATCTCAAACTACCCAACATCCTAACACAGATTCAGATTTTTATAACCAGACATTCTACATCCCTACTAACTCAGTTCACATATGACAAATACAGTTTGTGCAAATACACACAAAACCATAAAATTTCCCTCATACTTGGCAAATGCAAAAATGAACAGAATGTTTCTGCTACTAGCAGGTGACAAAAGAAAAAAATCCTAGGGATACAACAAAAAAAACATATACAGTAAACTCTCGGTTAACTGGCACCCAAGGGGATTGGTAGATGCCGGATAACTGTAGTTTCTGGTTGCATGAGAGGTTCTATTAAAAATAGGCTTGAATAATACTGTAACCTATACTATTTGTTTGGTTTGACTTGTTCTTAGGTTGAGGGCAGAGGAAATGTATTCCTATCTTCCTTTTTAAAACTCTAAAAATGTAAGGTATGTTTCTGTTGGGAGGGGGGTGGTGGTGGTGGTGGTGTTGGAAGGGAGTGGGGGGACAAAGTGCAACACATGAAAATTGTCCTGTATTTCTTCGATTTTATTTTCTGGTTGCTTGAGGTCCGGTTAACTGAGAGTTTACTGTATACAGCAAACTACCAAAATACAAACATGCTATAACATTGTCACACATTAATTGCAGAAGCATATGCGACAACATCACAAAATTTGAAGCACGGGTCAATGAACTAAAGCCAAATATCTTAGCAGTGACAGACGTATGGTTAAAACTACACATTCAAAACCATGAGAGTCAAAATGCCATAATACAAATTCTCCAGAAATGACAGATGAAGAAATGAATAAGGCATACTGATGAGGGGAAACATCTCTTCACAGTGTGAAATGCAGCCTGACCAACCTGTAACACTACTCAGAAAAGAAGCTACTCTTCTCACAATCACCGCAGGAAATTCTAAAGAACTCCATATGAGATGTATATACATAAAACAGGAATATCAAAGAAATTAATCACAATAATCTGGTCCAACACCAGCTGTATAAGCCAGTTAATGTTGCTCAGAGACTTCAATGTACCATGGAACCAAGAGATTGCAGAAAACCCAGATTTTCACCAATAGGCTCTAGAGGTCACAGAGCTTAACACAACCACTACCAGGTAATACTATAAAACAGGAAAAAGTAAAAACTTTAACTGCATACTGGCAAAAAAAAACACACAACTCTACACATGCTGGTATCTTGTTTTACTAACTCGGCAACTATAAATCAACCTGCAAAACATGGAACAAACCTTCCCACTCCAAGCCCAAAACTATTTTCTGCAGAAAACTCAATTTGCTGAATACAGAAAAAAAAGGCATCTTAACAACCACTAACTGGACCTGTCTCAGACAGACAGCACTGACTCTGCTCGGGATACATTTAACTCATTACTCAACATCCAGAATGACTAAGCACCATTCAGCAAAGTAAGACTAAGACAGGAAAGTACAGTTGTGTACACTTACCATAAATGTAGTGCACTCACTGTTGCAGTCATCACATTTGGGTAATCTGCTGGCAGGTTGCCCTCAATCGGCCTGATTAACAAAGTCTTGGGTCCTGCGTCAGTTGCTGTCCCTTCTTCCATGACATCAGGGGTATAAAACATGCAGCCAACACCATTACATCAGTTTTTCTTGCCCCAGATGTCAGGTGCCCCCCCAATGGGGAGCAAATAAAATTAAAAACCTCAAATTATACCTGCAACCAAAAGCAAACACACCAAAAAGGCTTTTAAGCACAGTAAAGGTAAGTAGAGGTATAGCCAGAGAAAAGTAGGGGGCTGGAGGGAGGGTAACCAGGACTGCAACAGTGACTACACTTTATCATCTACATTTATGGTAAGTGTACACAACTGTACTATGTTCTTTGTGTTTCACTGTTGCAGTCATTACATTTGGGTAGATTCCCAAAGCTATGGTTGGGAGGAGGAGTTTATACAGCATTAGGGCCAGCTATAAGGCCCTGCAAGACAGCAGTGGCAAAGTCAGCTCTGCATTTAGAGAAAATTGGTAAATGATAATGCTTGGTGAAAGTATGTACAGAACTCCAGATAGCAGCTTCTAGAATATCCCTCGTAGGAACACATCTGAGAAAGGCTGCAGAAGTAGATGCAGCCCTGGTGGAATGAGATCTGACCCCTGGGGGATAGGTTTTCCATGGTGCTTATAGCAGAAATGAATGCAATGGCTTATCCATTTAGAAATGGTTTGTTTTGAAATAGCCTTCTCCTCTCTGCCCCTGCAGCAAATGCTACCAGCAATTGTTCAGATTTTCTTTGAGATTTAGTCCTGTCCAAGTAGAATTTAAGCTGTCTGTGCACATCCAGTGAATGCAGAATCCGTTCCCCTTTGTTCTGTGGATTGGGAAAGAAGGTTGGCAAATGAATGGACTGATTAAGAGCCACACTGGAAACCACCTTGGGCATGAAGGATGGATTGGTCCTGAGAGATACCCTGTCCGCATGATGATGAAAGGCTGCACTGCCATAAGGGCCTGTAATTCAGATATCCTTCTAGCTGAAGTGATTGCTAAAAGGAAGGCTGTTTTCCAAGAAAGAAATTTTAAGTCTGCAGTAGCAGCTGGCTCGAAAGGAGGTAGAGTGAGTTTCTCCAAGACAAAGTTAAGGTCCCAGGCAGGGGTTGGAGCTCTCCTGGGTGGTCTCACATCTTTGGCCCCTCTGAGGAACTGCTTGAGCAGAGGATGAGAGAAGAGGGGTGGTTCTGTGTTGTAGTGATCTGAAAGAGCTGAGGCGTGGATTTTAATAGAGGAAAAAGACAGGCCCTTGTGAAGCATCTCAGTTAAGTATTGCAAAATCTGAGGTAAATTGGGTGCTGCTGTGCTCATCCCTAAATATTGGCTCCAGGCACAGAATCTTTTCCATTTGTCAGGATAAGATTTTCTAGTACTAGGTTTTCTTGCCTCTAAGATGACATCCATCACAGGTTTGCTGAGGGATAAGGGTGAATTTAAGTGATTAGCGAGGCTGCAAGGTTCAATGTTGGAAGCTGAGGGTGCAGAATTTGGTTCTCCTGCTGAGACAGCAGGGAAGGGGTCTGAGGCAGGTGCCATGGAGATATTTGTGACACACTGCGCAGGAGTGCGTACCAGTGTTGGTGCAGCCTGTCTGCAGCAATCAAAATCATCCTTGGTTTGTCCTGTTTGACTTTCAGCAGAACTTTGGAGAGCAGAGGCAGAGGGGGAAAGGCGTAGACTGATAGGTTTTTCCAGCTGATGGACAGAGCATCCACTTTCCAGGCTTGTTTGTGGGGAGTCCTTGTGCAAAACTTGTCCAACTGGTAGTTCTGGGGGGGAGGCAAATAGATCTATGTCTGGGCTCCCCCATTTGCTTGTCAACATGTTGAAAATCCATGGTTCCAGTTTCCACTCGTGTGGGTCCATGAGTTTTCTGCTTATTCTGTCTGCCAGTGTATTCAATTTTCCTGGCAGGAATTGAGCTTGTAGGTGCATTTGGTAGCTCAAGGCTGTGTTCCACAATGCCATGGTTAGTCTGCAGAGGGAGTAGGAATGTATACCCCCTGCGTGTTTATGTACCACATAACTGTGGTGTTGTCCGTCTTTACCATTAGTTGTCCTGGAAGAATGTAGTCCTTGAAGGCTGTCAGAGCATTCTGTACAGCTAACATTTCTTTTTGATTAATATGTAGGTGCATTTGATTTGGGTTCCATTTGCCCTGAATTCACTTCCCTGCCAGGTGAGCCTCCCATGCATAGTCTCTGCTGCATCTGTAGTTAGGGTTTGGGTGGCAGGGGGTAGTGTGAATGGTAGTCCCTTGTTTTGGTGGCAGTCCTCTGCCCACCATAGGAACTCCAGGTGTAGGCAAGGTATGATAGGAATCATTGTTTCCAGGCTGTGACAATGTTGACTCCATAGACTTTTTAAGTACCACTGTAGTTTCCTCATATGCAGTCTTGCATATGGCATTAGAAGAATGCAGGAGGCCATGAACCCCAAGGCTTGCAGTATTTGTCTTGCAGATAGCAGGGTTTTTGTGGCCACTTGTTTGAAGTAAGTCACCAAATGAATTTGCTTCTCTGGCATGAGGAAAGCCATCTGGGCAGTTGTATTCAAGCTTGCATCCAGGAATGTGATCTGTTGACAGGGTACCGGTTGTGATTTCTTTTCGTTTATGGTGTACTCCAGACAAGTTAGAACCCTTTTTACAAACGCCAGATGATTTAGAAGTATGCCCTGGTTTTCTGCCTGAATTAGACAATCATCCAGGTATGGATATATATGAATATTTCTTTGCCTGCAAAATGCAACAGCTGGAGCCAGGCAGTTTGTGAATACCCTGGGCACAGTAAACAAGCCAAAGGGCAGTGCAGAGAACTGATAATGCAAGTAGCCTGCTTTGAAACGTAGGTATCTTCTGCAAGATTCCCTGATTGGAATGTGCAGGTATGCTTCTTTTAAATCTAGAGTTGCCAACCAGGCATCTTTGCCTATCATAGAAAGTAACTGGTGAAGAGTCAGCATCGTGAATTTTGGAATCTCCAGAAAGGTGTTTAGAGTAGACAAGTCCAGAATTGGACGCCATAATTTGTCTTTTCTGGGTACTAGAAAAAGCCTGGAATAGAAACCTTGTCCCTTTTCCTCTTCTGGTACAGGTTGAATAGCCCCCATGTTTGAGAGAGAAAGTACTTGTTTTTGAGCCTCTGCCCACTGATTTGGGTGCAGGTCTGGCCACCTGTTTGGTGTTGGCAATGTGTGGAAATGAAATCTGTATCCCTGGGACACTATATTTAAAACCAATTTGTCCTGGATTATGAGTTTCCAGTTCTTTGCATGAAGAGCAATATTTCCCCCCAAAGGGGGCGGTTATAAAAGGCAAGTGCTTGGTAATTTTAAAAGGAAGTCATTGAGACTGTTTACCATAGGGGGCTGTCTTGTTATTTCCAGATTTGGAAGTGGAAGTGGAAGTGGAAGTGGAAGTGGAGCCCCCCCCCCCCCCCCACTGCTTAGTTCTGAGAGTCCCGTGGGACTGAAACCTGGGGTTTTTGCTGCATCTGGGTTTGGCTTGAGAAGATCTGGAAGGGGCTTGAAAAGACCAATTCTTAGTAGGCCAGTGCCTACTAAATCTTGGAGGTTGCACTTGTAAGAAATCTTTAAACAGTTTGCATAGATTTAGCTTTATCTTTCATCTTTTTTAGAACTTCTTCAGCCTTATTGCCAAACAGGAGGTCCTGATTTAAAGCAGCATCCAACAATTTTGCTTTAACATGATCAGGCAAAGATTGCTCCTTAAGCCAAACATGCATTCTAAGCACAGACCCAGTGACAGCAGCCCTGCAGGAGGCCTCTAAAGAATCAAAACCACATTGCAAAGTATGTTTTCCAACTTGTTCAGCAGAATGCATTAAATCCTGTAAATCTTTATTTTCCACACAGTCAGGAATCAACATAATTTTCTGTTTAAGCAGTCCAATAATATGCTGTTGATATTTCTAACATATGAAATAGGCAGTTTAAAGCTCTGATTGCCAAGGCTGCAGAAGTATACACCTTTTTACCCAATCTATCCAGCGCCCTGGAGTCTCTATCAGAAGGGGTAGGATTTTTAGCAGAAGAAGCCTTAATGCCCTTGGGCCCCTGATAAATGGTTTCTGGATCTGCAACAGGATTTTTGAAAAGGACTTGTGGGACTCAGGAACCCTGTAGTATCTGTCAGGTTTACTAGGAGCCGGAGGCAGGGAATCAGGGGCCAAACTGGATTCCGAGAACACATCATCAACAACGTCTAGTACAGGAGGTATAGCCAAAGGCCTATGTTGAGGCAGAAGAAGGAAATCCCTAAGCCTCTTTTTTGAATCAGAAAATTCCTGACTTTCCCAGTGGAAATGCTCCCTTAAAGTATGTAAAGTTTCCCCAAAAGAATATCCTCAGGAGGGGAAGAAGAGGGAATGGAGTCCTCTGCATCAGAATCCTCATAAGTAGGCATGGACAAATCCAGGTCATTAGAAGAGTCAGAAGAAACAGAATCCTGATCAGAAGATTCATAATGAAGTGCAGCCCTAGGCCTCTTGGGGGGGGGGGGGACTACCCCTGAGTAGAGTAATTAGATCTTCAGCCATTTTGATCATTTGTTTTTTTAGGCATAGGGGCCTGAACATGTGGCCTAGGCATCGGGTTTTTAGACATAGATCGAAATTTAGGCCTTAGTAATGAAGGCGGTGTTGATTTAATTTGCAAGTCTGTAAGCCTGAATACACACTCAGAAGCTGGTGCCTGCACAGCGGCTCCAGACCCATCCAAGGTAGAGACATCCGCGGGTTCCACAGTTGAAGTATCTCACGGCATACCGGACTCCGAATGGGTATCAGGGGCTGCGAAAGCATCTCACTGAGTACTGGGGACTGGCTTAGGAAAAGCGTCATCGGCAGTTTTGGACCTCGGCAGCCTGTCTTTGTCTTTATTATCTTTGCGTTTTTTCGGAATCGCCGTAGTCGGATGGCTAACCGAAGACATTTCTGGATAATTAAACCGAGAACCGAAATATTTAGAGGTAAATATGTACCGACGATGGATAGTGCACTGATTAAATAAAGCACAAAACTGACAGCAAGGTATGTCGTGGTCAGGGCCTAGGCAAGGAATACAGTATGAATGAAAATCTTTATGAGGTATTTGCTTTCCACAAGTAATGCAATTATTAACTTTTACTGACATCGGTAAGGAGCAAGAAAAAGTTTCCCCAACGGGGTACTTAGCTTTAAGATGAAGACTTCGGTTCTGAAACTCGAAAACGAACATTTCAGGAGTCGGCCGACCTGCACTTGCGAACTGCTTCTGCTTCGGGCACCGCACGGCAAGAAAGACTGATGTAATGGCGTCGGCTGCATGTTTTATACCCTTGACGACCTGGAAGAAGGACAGCAACCGACGCAGGACCCAAGACTTTGTTAATCAGGCCGAAAGAGGCAACCTGCCAGCAGAGTACCCAAATGTAATGACTGCAACAGTGAAACACGAAGAACATCACTCTTATCAAATACAAACAAACATGTAGAACTGAGACTAATCATGATTAAACTACAAGAAACTACTAAAACCAACAATGCTACAAACAACACAAGGAAATAAGAAGCAGATGTCGAATACAAATAAGATAAGCAAAGAATACTATACCATATTTAAGAGAACCTAACAAGTTCATCAACTTTCTGGAAACCTCTAAGTAATCTGCTGGGGGGACAAGCAAAGACAACCCATTGGATCTGCCAACACATAAGCATGTGGTGAATAGATTTGAGAACTACTCATACCTCTTAACTGTACAGATCGTCGCAGAATGTCCCGATTTTTGTCTCATATTTTTGGTCCAGTTTTCATAAAATTGAGGTTTTCTGGCAAATTAGTGGTAATCATTAAAGACTGAAGTTGGAAAATGACAGACATTTCAGTTTCAACTACTTTAATGCAATCTATTCACACAACAAAAAAACAACCAACCACTTCAGCATCAAATCAAATGGCATGACAGCTGCCAAAAAATCTGAAGAAAATCAAGGGAGACAGTTCTGCTTCCATAGATAAATTAACACCAGATTACACAAAGACAATTGCTCCATACATACCTTGCTCAGTAATCATAAAAGAGGAGCTTACAAGACTAACAGTTCCCTACCTTCTGAAAGCAACCAGAACTAGCACCTTTCTTTGTGTCAAACCACATAAAGTCAAATACTACAGACATAACACCATTTTAAATCCTTTATACAAGTTCCTGGAAGAAATAATTCACAAGCACATCACTCAATGACAGCCACCAAAATGCTTTAGTTCTAAGAATTTTTTATCAACATACTTAGGCCTGTGTGTTGGGACAATTCTGTGAATCCCAGTTCAGTGAATGACACTGAATACCACTTCCACTGATCGTTGACAATGCCAGTTTTCTCCACTGTTCTACAACCATTGAATAAATATGTTTGGGTGGTGTGAAGGTGGCCTGACTTGTCTCATTTAAAATAATATTCTGATGACCTCAAAGCGGTATTCAGTCACCTGAAATGTATTAATCGGACTTGTAGAACTGTCTGTTGATGAGCTGACAAAAACATTTCTCCAATGTACTTACTGTATTCGTCCTTAGAAAAATGCACTACATATGCCAAGTCTGCTTAATCTTCTATAAGATATTGGTTTAGCGCAAATGAACAATCTGCATGTAACTACTTACAATGTATTTCCAAATCTGAACTTAATTTTGACACCACCTGATCCCCTCTGCAAAAGGGCTTGATGTCAGTATAACTAGCCAGGTTAACAAAACAAAAAACAAATAATGAAGATCTAATAAGCAAACGAAAACAAAGTGACATGGGTGTGTTATTTTTCAGTAACATCAAATTTCAGCTTGCATCTCCAGGGCAGACAGCATCTGACCACCCACCTACCACCAATCACTATTCACATTACTTTATAAATCTACAGTTTAAAAATGGGACCAAACCACCAACAGGCAAAAACCTAATAACCTTTCCAGACATAACAATCCTCTTCATTGCTTGTTTATTTCTATAAGAATTTCACTAATGTGTGGGCAGCTGTGACCATTTGCACAGAGGCTGCTGCCTGATTACCTATTTTATCAGTCTGTGCCGATTGCTTCAGCCAGTCTTGCATCAGCATTTTATCACAGCTTCCCACACATTTGAGAGATCACACAAAATGAAACAAAAAAAAAGATTCATGGCCAGTTTTCCAGTACAGAAAGTACCAGTATCCTTTATCTTCTGGAAACTTGAGCCCATAAACCCAGGAATTAATTTAAGCCATAAAGAACAGAGCATCGAAAGACATTTTTTTCTTCCTTGGCAGAAGAGCAGGTGAATGAAATAGTTTTTACTAATCACTGCCAATCAGAAAGAACTCATTTTATAATTAGTTCTCAGATGCATTAGTAGGGTAAGAAAACTGGCAGCTGTAACATTTTACATGCCCTGCTACATCACGGCACACCTACGTCTCCAGTTAAAAATAAATAAAAAACAATCTTACATAATGCAGACACAGCTATCACCTAACTGTTAAATACAGATTATCTGTAGAGTCGGACCCAAACACCATATGAGTCGCAGGACTCTCCATACCAGGAGAAGAACAGCAGCAAGACAAAGGCAGCACATGGTAGTAGCGATTACTCTGGTCAGCATCCACAGCTTTAGTGAATTAAGGCACAGCCAACAGAATGGCTATAAACTTAATTTATGTATAAAAGTGTTATTCAGGAAATTGCATAGCTCATGGACAGAGATAGGAAAGTATGGACTCAAATCTTTTTTCAATGGGTTGGTGTTCAATGAATTTTTGTTCACTTTAATTAACTAGATGCTTGCAGCTTCTGTGCGTGCCCACTCCCACTTTACAATAAGGAAAGCGAGATGTGTGTCAAAATTTGGGCAGTATAAATCTATGCAGTAGACACAAATCTCTCAATTAACATCATCAAAACATAATGAGTTAATGAAGATGTCATGATGTTAAAAGTATACCTTTCTTCTAAAACACAGGTTTTCTACAACAACACTGGGAAACGAAAGACATTTCTTGACTAGCCTGATGGCATATATACACCCAAAGCCCAGTGTGCACTATCACCAAGGCCAAATAAAGTACAGTTGTGTAAGAACAGTTGATGTCTTGCTCGACATTGTTGAAGTATTCCAAACAGATAGGTACTCTCCACTGACATCCAGCCATTGCACCAAAGCTTAAAAACTTCCATGATATATATGTATGACATATTGCCTCAGCCAGTGAAGCACAGGGATGCATAATCAGACGGAGTACAAATCCTCAGACAGTCTCAAGCCAACATCCTGAAGACATCGGTAAAGAAAGGGGTCAGCTAAAATGGGAAATACATGCAAAAAAAAAGAGAGACCCCCCCCCCCCCCGATCATAGAGGATGCCAAACAGGAAAGGAAATGAAAAACAGGACAAAAAGAGGTAAAGAAGGGGTATGGCAAGTGTCAAAGAATATTGCAAAAGTGATCAGTGGGATATTTACTGTTATGGTAAGTTCTTAAACAACCATACTATGTCCTGACTGAAATCACTGTTACAGTATTTCAAACAGATGGGGGATTCACAATGTTTAAGGGGGTAGGAAGGTGGAAGGGTGAGACTGTGAAAACTGTCTAATAGGCCAGAAAGGACTGACAGCAGCTGTAAATATGGAAAAGGCATGTACCCTGTAATGCTTAGTGAAAGTCTGCACTGAAGACCAGGTATCTGATTTTCAGTATTACTCTGGACTCTACCCCTTGTAGAAAGCTCTGGAAGAGGCCACAGGCTCTAGCAGAATGAACTTTCAGGAAAGAGGGCAATGATTTGCCATGGTAAGTACAATAAAAGCAGATGGACACAGAAATCCAGCAAGTAATATTCTGTTTAGACACTGGTTGACCTAGCTTAGAGTATCTAAGAAGGAAACAATTGGTCTGACTTATGATTAGACTTAGTCATACCCAGGCAAAATCTGAGCTGTCTCTGTGGACATCTACGGAATGCAGTATTCCTTCTACCTTGTTCCATGTGTTAGGAAAGAATGTAGGAAAGTCGATGGCCTGACTGAGGGACATCTCATTTATCACTTTAGGCATGAAGGAAAGACTGACCCTCAAGTCACTCTGTATGGAAAATATGGTATGAAGTAGCAGCCATGAGAGCTTGGAGCTCTGAAACCAAACTAGAAGTAGTGAGAGCTACCAGCACAGTATTTTCCAGGTGCAAAATGTGAGAGTGGAAGAAGCTGCTGATTCAAAAGGAGGCAGAGTAAGCTATTCCAGCACGTAGTTAAGATCCCAAGAGAAGGCACTAGTTTTCTAGGAAGATTTAAGTGCAGGACCTCTTTTAAGAACTGCTTGACCTCAAGCTTGGGCCTTAGAGTAGGGTTAAGAGGAAGACACGCTGAAATAGCTGAAAAATGAGCTTTGATAGACGGGGTCTTTATTATTTCAGCAAACATACACATCATTGAAAAGCATTTCATCGGAAACTCCGATCATCGAACCCCCCCCCCCCCAAACCTCCACTAATTATATATACCAACTCCAAGATTGCACTACAGTGGGGAAAGGGCAAATTTCCTGATCTCCACTATTATACAATCTCAATCAAGACAGTTCGATGAACGGCATGTTTGACAAAATGCAGTTCAATGATGTAAAGTTTTGATAAATTAATAGGAACCTGATAGACGAATATAGTAAACCACCTTTTATGAGCCCACACAAGTAAGACAAAACAGGACACTTCACATTTTATTGCAACCAGACTTTCAGCTGGACACCAGACTGAAAATCTCCTATTTACTTATGCATGATTTTCAGGTAGTGGGACTCCTTGCCTCTTGAAGAACCTAAGCACACATTCAAAAAACTGATGTCTGGAAAGGATCATACTTAATCATCCATAGGGTTTGTTTGCAGGATGACAAGTTGGCAATGATACCTTCTGTTGTGCGAGTCCACGTTGTTGGACAGCTTGTAGTTATTGCCCCAGGCTAAAAGCTAGCGAAGGGGGAACAAATGCTGCCTTCACCAAAAGGAAGTCATCAACAAATTTGTGTTTCTTCATTTGAGCAAGATTTTTGAGTGCAGAGGCAGTGGAGGGTAAACATAAAGAAGCCTTCATGACAACTGCAAAGACAAGGCATCCATCCTTCAAGCTTGGGGGCAAGATGTCCTCATGTAAAACAGAGGGAGTTGTTTGTTGTTTTCCAAGGCAAAAAGATCTATCTGTGGTGTACATCATTTGTGGACTACGTCTAGGAAGATCTCTCTGTTGAGCATCCATTTGTGGTAGTCTTCCATTTTCCTGCTGACGGAGTCTGTCAGGGCACTGTCCTGGAAGGGAATGTATATTACTTTAAAGAAAATGTTCACCTTGATGGCCAGTTCTCAAGCAATCTGAGCCAATCTGCACATCTGGTAAG
>NC_056739.1:1962683283-1962781563 GCF_019279795.1 Protopterus annectens
AAAATCTGCCCCTATTTTTGGGCTTTTGTCCCCCATTATTTTAGGCTTTGTACATATTGTGGTGCTACAACACTGAGAAGTATGCAGCAGTCAGAGAGAAAAATTCAATAACTAGCACAACACTGGGGAAGAAGATTAAAAAGCTTTCTAAAATAAAAACATATTTCTAAAATAACAGCAGTGTAGTACAATTCCAAAGAAAATGGAGTTTTGCATTATCAGCTAATCATAATTCAAAGTAATAGATTGCCTTCTCTTCAGAAAAAAAAAAAAAAAACTGCTTATTTTAGAAAGTCTCTAACCCGTAAACCACTGGTAATAATGTTGGTGACAATGACCAAAAGATATGTCACAATGACTTAACAATACTGTACTTTTAGTATGGTAGCAAACGCCAAGGACCAGCTAGAACCATTCTGTACACCTCAGGCAAACTTTGTTATTTGTAGCAATATTGCCCTGTAGAGCAATCTTGTAAAAAAACAATGTCTTTAGGGCACAGGATCAGAATCCTGTCTTGCAGCTTGAAACCAAAGAAATGAAAGCAAAAATAGAGCCAAGCAGAACAAAATAAGTAAATTAATAAAATAAAGTCACCAGATCTCGCAAGGGTGAAAGTTAAATGGGTAAATAGCACTGTCAGTTATCAAAACAGCAGCAATGGCTATTACCAAAATTGCAATTACATCAGCAGTACTCTCTATAATCTAAAATCGAAGGAACGTAAAACACATGTATTTGTAGTGTACTGTAAATGCAAAATTTTGGTTGTGTAATCTGGTATATGGTTATATAATACACCTCAGGGTCAACTTTCCTTCTTGGTTTTTTTTTTTTAAAGAAAAAAGGTCATTTTGACAATTACCAAATACAATTAATTCATTAGGAAACTGTGCAAAAGTTTTTAGTCTGCAAACTTGCACTTATTACATACAAACATTTAACTTTTTGTTAAACAACAAATGCAAAAAATTAACTTTTTCACATTTAAGAATGACAGTATGATACTGTCACCACATTAGCTGTTCTGCACTGAAATTCAAACTTACCCGTGAAAAAAATGGCAAGTGCAAAATACAGCAAAATTCTTGTAAAATTAAAAAACGCCTCTAAAAATGGGAAAGTAACACACGCGTGCAGTACAAATAAAAATATCAAACCCTTGAAACCACATATTCTTTGGGTATGCACAGATCTGTGCACACGTATGTTCAAGAAACAGACTTCTTGAGTTCTGTAATCAAATACTTCAAGGACTTCTAATTACGATTAAAAAATGTCTGCTACTTAAAAAAATAAAAACAATGATGGAAGAAGAGCAGACAAAAGAAAAATAAATAAAACTACACCTCACTCTGAATAAAATCTTGGACTAAACTCAAATAATCACACTAGAACTGAAATGCTGTTATTCTTTTTCCCTTATTTGCCAGTTATTTTACTGTTTGTTGACTTCATATTCTTTTCCTCCTCCATCCTTGTTACAGCAAGATACCCAGCAATCTGGCAAAGCTATACAATTTCAAAGATAATTTTGAGGCAGTACTTCTTGCTAGTTTATAAGGTTTCAAAGGCATGGCTGAAATAATGCTGCACAAAGCCTACTTTTCTGCCTCTCAGCAACAATTTACATGATTTTGAGCTTGTCAGTAACTTTTTAATAAAAGGTTTGTAAAGTTTCTTTTTTTTTTTTTTAATTAAAAATGGCTCAGAAACATCAGGAGTGGCATGGCAAAAAAATATATCAGACCAGTATGGCAGGGTCATTATATTCATTTATTTGTCTCACATCGGATGGTGGGAGGTTGTACTTAATGTGTTGAGCAGACAACCACTGTTATTACCGCAAACAAAATAACTGTTCAAAAGCAAGCATTAGGTTTGATGAACAGTGTGTGTTTGCGTGTGGTGGTGGTGGGGCATAAAAACATTGTCACTTTTTTATACTGTACTGGAAAGAAAAAGGATATGTCAGAAGATGTGAAACAGATGAGTGGACCACTAACAGTTGTAGTCTGGATTTGTAAATTACCTTACTTCAAGAATTGATTAATACATAAAGGGTTTTTAGAGCATCCGTGCCTTCGTTGAAGGTTGGGCGTCGGGCTGGCACCTCGGCACCGTAAAAAAATCTACTACTCATTATTAGCGGACCGGAGTTCCTCTGTGGCGACCCCTAACCGGGAAAAGCCGAAAGAAAAACAACAGTAGTAACAGATCTTATACTAGGATGAGCAGAAATTGGCATTTTTTTTTTAAATTGTTTTGCTTTTTTTAGAATATAGAAATACAACTGGGTTGTAAACGCTCCAGCATCAGAACTAGGCCTTTATTTTTTATTTACCAACTGTAATCTCATGGTAAAGGACAGATTTAAATTAGGTACTTGAGTGTGACTGGGAGGCTGATTTAACTATAGCACAGTTTCATTCTTTTAGTGTCAAGACATGCAGGAGAAGTGTCAACTACCACGGAACACCAGCTACAATTTCCAAATGTCCTCAGTTTTCAAGGATATCTCTGACTTTGCCTCAATTTTTCTTCTCCATGCCCCAATTTTGTTGTATTAGAGGAAATGCACACACATACTGCATGGGTGCAGGTTAACTCTATTTACTGCTCAGTGTTTATGTAATCTCTGTGTGAATGCTGCTATGCAGATTTTTTTGATGTTTCATCTGTCTGCACAATCACCTACTTAAAACAGAATGTCCTTGAGGCAACATTACACATCTACTGCTCTGTTATTTTCTAAGTTAAAAAAATCTGTATGTCTTATCTAACATGTATCTGATGATCACCTCTTTCTTTTCTCCTCCCCCACTGTGTATTAAATTGTAAACAAACCCTGACTGCCTGTGTTAGTTCCCACTATTTCAGAAACAAACATCTCTTTCCAGGAAGTGCAGTTGATAAACTGCACAAAGCTAAAATGGAAACTGTGAAACCGCTATCATTTTCAAAACTTCTTCTCAATATGTGCTGATCTCTCCAGTGTATATCTAATGTGTAGTGATAAAAGGGGACAAAACATGACTCTCAAAGGCATTTCTGAATTGATAGTTCAAGGAACCTTATCAAAGGTAAGCACTGCACTGATATCTATCCTCAAATCATGAGACGGGAACAAAGAAAAAGAAAGTTATCAAATGGTACTCATATAAAAAAAAAATCACCAGAGCCTAGACAGCTGCTTCTCCCAATCCTGTCTCTTAATTCAGATGCAAAACCTGCAGTAGCTCGGGAAAATTATGTGGAAGTGTCTTAACAGCATGTTTACTCAAAGGGCAAGCTTAGTTTGAAGAGGAGTTCAACAAAATATATTATATGTATAAAGTCCTGGATTATGCAACTGAACAGATCATCATCAAGCTGCCAAAATTGACTACATTTATAGAATTCTAACTCTGGTATTTGTGTTGTGTTTTTATGTCTGGTGTGTGCGTTGCAGGGCAATTAGGTCTAAAAAAAACATATCTGCACTATATTAAAATCAGCCAATTATTACTGTTTCAAATACAGAAAAACAACAGTGGACTTCCAGTATAGACTTTTCTAAAAAAAAATAATAAAAAAAAAACCACCAATGCAATACAAAACACTTCTATCATGCAGTATTGTCTGTTGAGGGTGTAAGTTTAATGTCTGATGTTAATATTGGGAAAACAGAATACTGGTAAAACACCTAGTAAGTCACCTTCGTCAATGGACTTTATTTGTTTTACCAAAACTTTGCTATAGCTTTTTTTATTTGGGGGGGAGGGGGGGGGAATAAAAGTGCTGTTACACTGACAAAAGCTGGACTTGCTGCACTACAGATTTCAATTACCACGGCACCGCATGTGCGGGCTGTATATTCATTTAAGGAATTTGACGTCATCTGTCAATCTGCATGACGGACCATACATAAGAAGCTGTCAAGCTTCTGCAGTAGTGAATAATCATGGTTATTAATCACACCCATCTTGTACAGCAGACTACCAGAAAAACATACTTGTTTGCATTCAAGAAAGTAATCCATTCCAGTTACAGTAGATCTACTTCATACTTTCCAACCAACCCTGTCAGAAATAATTTATCTCTAATGCTCACACTATCATATCCGAATACAAGCACAGTGTACAACTGAAAATAGGAAACCTGATTCAGGTCACAGACAGACACAGGTTGGAGGGGGGGGCTAAGGAAACATCACAGCTACACCTTATTTATTACATATGCTATTTAAATTTTTTTACCAGTTAAATTACATCACAATATTTAAAGACATCCAGCATTTATTTTACTTTACTCTTTACCCAAAAATGTCACTACATGGAAAGATAAATCAGTGGGATCAAAGTGCAGCTTTTCTTTAATCTAATGCAACTGCACAGTCTAACTGCAAAAAAAAACGTTTGTAAAAACACTTGTAAAAGGCTCCTATGTATTACTAGGCTCTTCACGTGACCATCTCAAAACACTAAAAATCACAGTACTGTGAGGAGTCCTACATATGTAATACATTTGACTGTTTAAGACCTTACATTTTCTCTTCGAAATATACTGAAGTGTAGGAGAAATTATCTATTTTCATTTCTTAGACTATCATCAGCTTTACAGAATATTTAACAAACAGGTCTGAAAGCCAATAAGGTGACATAAAGAAAGACCAAAGCACAATCTTAAACTAACCAATAGAACACCTGCAAGGGAGGACTCATATGATTGACGTGTTGTTTTAAGCAGAAAGTAGTAAACAGGCTCCTACGGCTGCAGGCAATACAGACCTTAGGGATGGTGCATTCCAGCCCATCTTTTAATAAACCAGCTTCGAGCTTTAATCAGACAGAAAGGCAAAGGGGGCTTAATGCAGCTGTAATAGAATAGCTTCAAAAACCAACATAAACTAGGATGCCTTTCTGGAGGATGGCTTGCGCATCCTTTCTTCTCCAAAGGTTTTGTCTACAACAATGCGTGTTTTTTTACTTTGTGACAGATATGTGCTTCCCAGCCATGTTGTCTGTGTGAAAGCACAAAGCTGAATTTTCAATATGACTACATCACTGTCAAACAGACTGCTGACAGATCAAAGCTCAACACACCATCAGATATCTGAATTAATCAAAGCTTTGCGGGGAGGGGGGACAGAACAATGCAATAGCCAAGGCTAGTCAGACTGCTGCTACATGAACAAACCAAGAAGAAAAATGGCACCTGGCAAAAATAATGTCACACAGCAAAAGGCGAAGTCTGTATACGTACAGAAGCCTTTGAACAATTCAATAAAATAAATTGTATCAAACGTGTAAGGCACAAATTCCAAAGACAGCGCAAGCTGTTTTTGAAACACCGAAGACTTCGTAACTGAGATGCTGTGGTTGTGAGAAGTCTATAGACACAAACACAAACACACAGAGCTTAAGAGAGGAACCTGAAGAACAGGCAGTCAACCCTGGCACTGCACAGACATGCTCTGAATGTGAAACAGAGCCTAAAAGCTGGGGAAAACTTCTGTCCTTGGCCAGCATACCCCCCCCCCCCCAAAAAAAAAAACCTTGGACAAAGATGAATACAAAATAAAACAATCTCTTAAATCACATTCCTGCAATATTCCTTCTCCAAAATGGGAGCAAAGTATCATTAACTGCTTGCAGAATCTCTGGGTTCTCGTCATCATTTTATTACCACTTAGGGAGCTATTTAGACACCCATAAAGCTCATGGGAATGGTTTAACTTTCAAATATCAATCTAAGAATAATCTGAGGCATCATCACAAGAGACACAGACAACATAATAGGCAAAGGGAAATTTTCAGCTACAAAAAATAGCCCAGAGCAATTTTTTTAATTTAATGGTTTATAACATACACATATATACACACACACACAAAATAAAAATAAGATAATGGGCATACGATAAAGGGCATAGCAAAATTCATTTTAAAATGGGTGGCGAAAGCCAAACACACTGGCTAGGCTTGTAAATGCCCTAGGGCAGATAGCCTAGTATGAACCTATAAGAGAACAAGCAGGATGATTTTCATACCTATGCATTCAGTTCCAGTCCTTCTTTGTTCAGTGCTAGACCTGTCACAGTGTAGTTACAAGAGTAAATAAAAGTCTAAGGCTAAACTGCAGCACTTGCCTTAAACTTGATCATTTCTCAAAATACAAGAGTCACTTAATGGGACAATTTCTGCAGGACTTCTATGGATTTGATTGGCTCTCTCAAGGAACTCAGTTTTCTGTAAATGCAAAAATAAATGCATGAAATCAAGCTAATGCTAATCAGTTAAACTGCACCATACATCCATTTTTTATCCACTCATCCCTTCAGTACCTCATCTAATCCAATTCAGGAATCTAGGAAGTGAGAGAGTGCATTTGCAATCACAGACTATTTCAAGTCCATTGCAGGAACCCCACCACCACCACACATGCTCATGCCTACACATTTATGGGTCATTCTGAACTTGCTTGACTAGTTAATTTACCTGCATTGTCTTTGGGCTGAGGAAGGACAAAGGAGTTCTTTGCTGTACCAGGGAGTATATGAGATTCCACAAAGGTGGTGCCCCACTTGAAAACCAAGCTTTGAGAGACAGCAATGCAAATCTTGCACCAGGTCCACCACTATGCATCAAGATTCTAAATCCACCAGAATAAGACGCACAAAGCTTTACTCTGCAAACAGAACAATAAGCTATATTAATTTCAACTGTATCCAAGGTCCTGTTCCAGTAAGATGCCTGACTGAAGTTTATACAAGATGGATACACTGTGTTTTTGTCCTGATTTACTAATTCTGTACCATGAGACTTGCTGATAAATGTGTAATGTTCTAATCTTTAACATGTCAATATGTAACCTGACATTCTAACTAGACTGAAGACTGAACAGCTGTTTATCCGAGACAATGACTGCCCCAACTAAAGTCACATGCCTGACAGCATCACAGCAGCAGAAGGTGAAACAAAGGGCCTGTCAACAAGTAGTTTGGCATGGCAGATCCACCATGAGAAATACAACCTGAAAGAATGAGAAATCCTGGTCAGCGTGTCTAAAAAGGGTCATCCAACAGTGACCACATCCACTGCAAGACAGTCATGTGGAACTTGGCATGATGGGCCATACATAAGAAGCTGTCATTAGATCAAGGTGTGTGCGTGTAATTGTGTAGCATCCTGCCTTTGAATTGGTAGGCTGACAAGTGTCAAGGGACAGGAGTTTTTCAGCAACACCACACACACACACACACACACACACACACACACACACACACAAAATAAAAATAAGATAAATACCCTGATGGTTGCCTGGATGATGGCCACATTGTAATCTGTTCTTAGCCCCTTAATGGGGTGGAACAAATTAAAGAATGGTCACAAGACACTGTGGGGCAGTTTGTTGGTGGACAAGCAGGAAAAAATAAAATTTAAATGAATTTGAATCTCAACCACAGTGAATCAAAGTAATCTCCTATGCAGACCAAATGAGGTACTACACGCATTCATAATGCCCAGCAATACTACTCAGATGCCATGTAGCATCCAATCATTCTGGAATGAGTAACAGACAGGAACAGAACTCTCTGCATGCCTCTAAGGAGTTCCAAGAGTTCTGCTGAGACTGCCTGTTCCTTTAACAGGGTTTTTTTCTGTGAAATAACAGCTCAAAGATGGGCCAGTGAAAAAGATACATACAAAAGGAAAATGACAATGTTTATGGTTCTCTAAGCAGGGTTAAACTCAGAACCAGCCTCCTCTGAACTTTTCTGAGGAACAGTGGTCAGTACTGCTGCATCTTACAAGGAATACAAGTCCCCTATAATACTTCACTGGTGGAAACGGGAAGCCTCCTTATCCTACAAGGGGATCACCTCTTCTTGGGGCTCTGGGATGGCATAGAAAAGGAGGAACAAAAATGAGATGCAAGACCCTTTTCAGTGCTCAATGTATGTATGCAGCCTCTTCTGCAGGTGTTCCACCAAGTCCTAAGATGTTTGGCCATTAATAGTCTCATCCGGGAAGGCTGGATATCAAGGATGACTTACCTCATCTAATGCTTAAAGGAAAAAAAAAGCATCAGGCACACTATTCCAAGGAAACAACCAAAACTCTTACTGTCCAAAAAACTAAGTGAAAGCCACCTTGAGAAAATTGCTATAAAGGTTTTTCTAAAGGCTTCCTGACTCAAGAGCGTGGGAGCTCTATCAGCTTTGCTAGATAACTGTTCAGCAGCAAGAAAAAAAAAAAAAGACAAAACAGACAATATGAAACTGAAAATGAAAGGGGGGGGGGGATTCCTGACTACAACATCCAAAGCATTATACTCCTCAAACTTACTGTAAAACAGAACAGGGCTGTGGCTTCTGGAATACAGAGATCTTACCGCAGTCTATCCTGTGATGCTCAGAAAGGATAACATTCCACTATGCCAAGGGTTTACTGATGGCATCAGCCTTTACTGAATCAAAAAAGATGCTTCCAGACTGCATACATGGCACCTTAAAAAAGACTTTTCACATTAAGGGTAACCCAAGGTTCCTCCTCCAAAAGGGCTCAGAAACTAGTTGCTACCAGACCATAAACCATATGGTAGATGGAGAGGTTTCACGGTAAGAAAGACTTGGAGTTCCTCCTTAATGAAGGGCTCGAATCTAGATGTTTCACACCAGATAACTGGAATCACAGAGGAGTGGTTCCAGTGAGGATGACCCTGGGTTCCTCTTCCTACTTCCCTAAGCAGTGGTTTATCCAGTTATAATAAAGAGAAGCCACAGGCTGACACACAGACTTGCTCGTCAGTTTGACAGTTTCTCAATAAAAGAAGGATGTGGAGAAAAGCTACTGTCAAGTGAAGTCTCACTTTACAAATTAGTTTCTGAAGAGAGGCTCTCAGGACCCACAGACTTTTCCTCTAAACAAAAGGGGGGGGGGGGAGACAGGTGACACAATGCGGCCTACACTCACCCAATCTGACAGGCAATGAACAAACAGAAGGCAAGTGCTGACTACTGAGCTACTGCCCCCACCCCACCCCCCCCATGCCTGAGAAACTGCAAAGCAGAGGTAGCACTGGGTCATGACAGACCTGTTCTAAGCCTTAAACTTCATGGGTGAACAGGAGGTAAGGATAGTAGATTTGCCAAACCTGAGTTCAATAACTGAGTCTTTAATGAGGGACTCGAGCTCTCCACTCTGCAGATGACTCACAGTGGTGCACAAGCACTCAAGCATAGGATGGAGGCTTCCATTCAGTTGCTCAATTCAACAAAGCTGATAATATATTTGCCTGAGCATACCAGCTCATTTCTTCAAATGTTGACAAGTTATTACCTTGAGACATACACCATCATGTTTCTGTCTCCTCTAGGTCTGTGTCTGTTTAATTATTAATCTGCTCTTGCTAACTCACAGAGAAAGAGCAAGGCAGCCTTTACACCACTGCTCTTTCCTAAGACACAGTGATCTCAGAGTGACCATAATTAAGCGTAGGGGTCAGGAGAACTTGCATCTGTGCAAAAGAAAAACAATTTTATAAAAATGCTACATTTGCCTGGATTGCATATAAGCTCAAGTACATTCTATACAGGTTTCCAAGAACGTGAGTTTGTTCAATGTGTGGAATTACAGCAGAGTTTTTCAGCTACAAACTTGGGTGCTTCAACTGACTATAGGGAAAGCATGGATGGGAGTTCGGTCAAGACAGTGGTTATCTCTTCAGGTAGCTGCTGGTGGGGGGGGGGGGGGCACTGTTTACTCCCATCACTGGAAGACAATGACTAGCACAAGATCAATCACCACCAGCAGGAGTGCAGGCAGCACAGGAGGAAGTATAAGCAACTTACAGGAAAAGATCTGACTGAAAACAATCGTCAATACCTGGCCTCTGGTTATCATTCCTTCTAATCATCATTGACCTGGACCATATGATGGACTAGTACACGACTCTCCAAAGATGCTATCCATTAAAGGTGGGGGGAGCTTTCTACTTTTTCATATCTTTGTCTAAATTTAGTCAAGATAATGTGCAGCCAACTGGGACACTTTCTCATACCGAATCTCTTCCAGGTAATACTGGCAGTAATGGAGCAGGCCCTAACTGCTGACTTGGCAACTAAAGGAACACTTCAAAACTTTTCTGTGATTTAGGCACCGAACACTTTCCAACAACATGCATTAAGATTGAGATCCAGACTATGCAAATGGCAAAAAAGAAGAGGTGATGGCAGGGGGTGGGCGCCCCAAGTCTTAGCCCAGTGGACTTATAATTACAAGAGGCCCACATGCCAATGACAGCAACACCTGGAATTTTCAGAACAATGCCAAGCCAGGAAAGCAACATCACCAAGTTTTTTTGTCCCCCATCGCCTCAGAGACCATCAAGCCTCAACCTCCTATTGGCCACCAGTTTTGCTAACCACAGTGTCTAAGGACAAAGGTACTGTATGCCTAACAATCAAACTATATGCCACAGCTCAGTGCAATGTCTGCTATGTGAAACTAGCAAAGCCACATGCTTCTACTTATCTGCAATAGTCAGTTGAGCTGCTGTGCACTCCACGAAAGGCATCCACTTTCCAGGCATCCATATTGCAGCAGCTGGACTTCTGGGCCTCCCTCCAAATAAATCTCCAACATCCAGGGAAAGGTGGTCCAGCAGGGACTGCTCACTTCCATCTTTAATCGGATGGATAATCCAATGCACTGGTCACCAGGCAAATCCAAATCTTCTGGGGAATAATCAGGTTCAACGCCCATATATTCTGGAGCTAGTACAAAATTCAAAGCAGATATCCACTACTCAACTATACAAAAATTCCCAGACTTGGGAGAGTATATAAAAATTCCCAGATCTGGAGAGAAGTCTAAGTTCAGATTTGCTCGGTGCCCACAAATGTGAATCTACAACTGTATCCCCCACCTGGTACAGCTCACACAAGCTATACCCATCTGCAATCCCAATGTGCACATCACCATTTCATAGTGGTAAGAATTACTACCAGGTATTCAAAGAAAACCTAAAACAGAGTTCAAGCTCAGGTCCTTTTCTGTAGTGTAGAGAGATGACTATGCCCCAGGTGATGGAAGAGGAAGGGGATGACTGGAGTAAGTGGCTGATGCCAGCTCACTCAACCTGCATCGTGGGTGGTAGATTTGATTGGCTGACTATGACAAAGCAAGGGGAGACCTGCAAGGCACTGAAGATGGCCAAAACTGAGGACATGAGCTTGGTACTATCAAGCCACTGATCACAGTCCTGATTTGCACATGGGTGAATGCATGCACACATTTTGGGACAGAACTGTAGGGCCCCATACTGATGCAGTTGGTTATGTCAGCCAGAAGGGGAGGGGTTGGAGCCTATAAGAAATACCCTCATTGCTGGTATTGGAAGATGGCTGGCAAAGGCACAAGCCATTTCTAAGGCTGCCCTGTACAGTGTCCCCTCTACAGTCAGTTTTCACCCACATAGTAACTAGTCTTGTCCTTGTGGTACAGGACATGCCTCAAGTGAGTCAATGAATGATCAGGTCACTTTACATATTAAACAAAAATAAAAACTAAGTAAATCTAACCCCCTTGGCTGACTGGAATACTGCAAGTCTGAAAGAGGTGGTGTATCAACTAAGGAAACTTAAAAGAATAAACACCAAGCATCTACACAGCTTCATGCAGTTCCGTCTGGAATTTAGTTTTACTTCCCAGAGTCCCTCTAACCAGTAGGACACATCCATTTAAAATAAGCATTGGTTTAACTAACCCACAACATGGGGTGTTTGTTTAATAGTTAAGAAGTTTATTTCACAGACGCAAGGTACATGGTTTGCTTCTCACCTCTGAAAGGAGAATTGGCTAGGCTTAAAATGCTCCACAAGTGAAGATGGCCTAGTACGTAGCCATGAACCTACAAACACAAGAAAGTCTGTACTTTCCAACCAGGACAACTTTTTTTGTTTTTACTGCTAACAACTTCACCTCAACCAACTTTTACCAAAAGACTGCTGTGAAAAACATACATTTAGAAAGATCTTTAAAAGATAGGTAATATGACCAATTTTATTGAACCAACAGAAGTTTTACAATGCAACTACTCAAACTTTTGGACTACATAAACCATTAAGAGCTTGCAGTCAAAAGCCTAGACCTATCTCACCACAAGATTACCACTCTTCTATCTGCAGACAGCATGGGATTCTATTTATTCAGTTTGTGTACACATATAGACAGAGAGCAACAGCTACACTGAATCCAGTTTACAGATGCAACCTTTCTTGCATTTCATACAAACATTAGTGTACAACTTTAACCAGATTTTAAGAGCCATATTGTAACTCCATTCATTAACAATTCCATTCACTTTTTCTTCCCTGCATTTTTTTTTTTTGTTAATGAATATGTGAATACACACTGGCATGCACAAAAGACATGTATATGAGACAGAGAATGAGAAAAAAGTACAGGAAGCACTATTGAAATGAATCTCTCCCAAGCAGCTTTAAACTAATGGACAAAAAATATCCTGCTATTCCATCTGCCCTGGTGGCAGGATCTTTTTCTTCCCTTAACATTTTACAACAATGACATCACCACCTCACTACTCAGTATTGCCTAGCAACATTCCGAAAACAAATTCAGAACAGACACATGTTTTATTAAAAAAAGGAGGGGGAGACAGGAACAAACAAGAGCACTCTAAGTGGAGATGATTTATCCTAACTGTGAAGTGTTTTGTTTTTTCCTTCTGGCATTCTGTAACAGTTCTAGGACTCTCAGGACACTGGGCACCCTGAGCAGTGCAACAACCACCATTAAAGTTCATATTCTGCAAGCAAAGTCTGATTCCTCTTACCCCGCCTATCGGGTCAGACAGACTCCAGTCAATGGACAGGTCATGACAAAACACAAGTAGAAAGAATGCTGCATCAATGAATTTAGGAACAATTAATAGGGATTTATCTACACACGTCAAGGGTTACAGAACATCTCTCAAAAACAGGATTATGTAAAAATATGTCATTTTGAAAAGTTCTATTCTGCTTCACTGTTTGACACCCCGTAACAGTGTTTTCTATTAAAAAAAAAAAGAAATTATATATATATATATATATATATATATATATATATATATATATATACACACACACACACATTCTTCACTGCAACATTCTCTGCTGGCTTACAGTTGTGGAATTTACCAGCAGCCGTGTGGGTGCATTCAGGAAGAGAACAGCTTACTGAAAAACAGAGTTCCTAATCTAAAAACTTATGAATGAAAATTAATCTGTGCAATGAATTATTATTTTATTCCTCTGCTAACCAGGTAACCACACCAAGTACAAGTGCTGCTTTTTTTTTTTTGCACGTTCCATTACATATTATGATATTATGACTTCAAACATAAAACCTTATAGGAAATCATCAATTTGAGTTTAAAACTGATGACGAGGCTTAATACTACACATTATGACATAGGTAGCCTAGGTAATTCAGGTCTGATTAAAGTTTGAAACTTCACCAAGTCTGCAAAACTATTAATGATGGTTATACCACTAGTACAAAAACATCTGCTTCGAAAAAAAAATTTTGCAACCTATAATAATAGTGTCCTTTTCACAGCACACCTTTTCTGGACAAATTCTCTATTATGCAGCTGAGACTAAAAGATGACAGAAATTAAGGAAATACACATTAATTTAGTGATTTTTATAAAGCATCTGGTAAAAGGACAGTAACACAATTATACTTTTTTTGGGGTGGAGGTTAAAAGAGAGATCCCAGCAGTCTGCTGTTAATTTAGGGGTAGTATTCTTCAAGGCAAGGGTCCTCATCTACATCATAATAATGCTGGTTTTGAACTTCCGTGTATGCTCAATGAAAACCAAATTCCCACAGCCAATGCCAACACCAGCAGAATGTTTTGCGTCCAGACACGAGTTTCACAATTTCATTTGGGAACAGTGGTTAGTATTATGCACACCATGCAGAGGCAAATTTAAACAACACAGTGGGGGAGGGTCAACAAGTTTTTTTTTCTGTTTGTTTTTTTAAACAGTTTTCCCATTACATCCCTAAGGGAAAATGGAAACTAAAGATAGAGGTGCATTCATGACAGTGTGTGCATAATGGTCCATGAGAAGATAACCATTTGCCCTGTTTCTATATTATGATTTGCTCTACACCAATTCAAAAATTAGGTTCGGCTTGTGCAGATTACATTAGGCTTGCAAAACTATATGGCATTGTGACACAGAAGAATGAAGCCCTAACTCTAACTCAGGATGGGCTTAACTTGCCAACTTCAGAATGAGGGATGACGGCAGACTGTGTCACCATATTAGTGGTGCATACATGTGGATTGATATGACAATCTCTCAAACAGGCTGGGCAGGCTTGTACTGTTGCAGCAGTGTGAAAACTGCTGTGGAGGGGAGGTAGACATGCGGAAGCAATAAAGTTTCTCATCCACTAGGCAGCCACTGAGAAGTCTTCAGGCCACCTACTGCGGAGGATGACGTGGGATAAGGCAGGGACCTGTATGGGATGAACAACCATCCCACACCCCACCTCTTGACTCCCAGGGAAATGAAAGAGGATAAGGTTCCATGGACAGGAACAAATGGAGTGTACAGCTCTCACCCGGGATGGAAAAAACAAGCTCATGGGGAACCGCTGGGGAAAAAAATGAAAATACAGAAGTGTAAGCAAAAGAGAAAATGGAAACTGTGTAAAATGCCAGGTGAACAGTAATAAAACCATGCATGCACAAAGACGCACTATTCCAGTCTTCAGCAGTAATAATGATGCAAACAGAACTTCAAAACACTCACTTTTATTTGGAGGAACATAAATCACTCCAGGGAATATAGAAACATGACCCTTAAGCCTGCAGAGCCAAGCATTTTCGATCTAACTGGTGTTCATCAGGTTCTTTATCACTCCCTGTTATCCTGTCCACCCAGAAATGTATCGAGGTAGAAAGGGGGTACAATATATGGAGTTTCAGTACTAAAAATGTTAGTACTACTATACTCACAACTTGTATACTGTTTTAAAGTGTCAAAAATTGTATTGTTTTCTACTCAATTACGGTTTCTGTATTTAACATTTCTTTAGACAAAATCTTACCTGCACGGCACATTTCTCATCACAGACCACTTCATACACACAAAACTTAAGACTGCTGACCCCACCAAAATGTACCATTAAACTTACAGGAAACTGTTTTATAGAAAAGGCTTGTTGGCTAAAATGTGGGAAAACTTCCATTTTTCCCAAAAATACCTTTCAATTTTTTCCATCCATTTATACATCCAAAAGGAAGATTGGTTTAACGTATTATCTGAAATATGGCACATGCAATCAGTACAGTACCTTCCAAATGTTGCACTTGGATGCCTGTGCTTCATTATGACCTCAGTTTGTGCACAGGGTTAGAACTTATAAACTCCCATTGTTTCATAGACAGAAGTGCTACAAAAACTGCACCTGCAGTTGCAGCAGTTTCTGTAAAAGGAAAATGGAGTTCCTAAATCTTACACCTTCTAATGTGTCATGCATAAACTATGCTGCATCAATGATGCAAATGAGGGACAGACAGGAAGTCTCTTATCTTTTTAACTGTGTCAACTAGCTTATACAGATAAAACACAAATTAATTTATTACACAAAAACTTTGTCCCTGCAGCTTCCTAGTAAAATAGTTCATAGACGTCCTTCACTATCTAAATGTGTTCAGCTCTTGTTTGAGGATGGCTGTGTTGTAGCACCATAGTAAAAAGTAACACGCACCAACTGCGACCAAAACCACTTGTGCCTGTTCAAGCAGTGCCACAGGAAAAACAGCCACCAAGATGAAAACGCACAAGAGGCCCACATTGCACCAATAGGGATTGGAGTGGTCATACGTGAGCAAGTCCTAGTGTCCTGCAGGTGAATGGGCAATGACAAGGCTATATCTCATAATCAGCCCTTGGAAAAGCCTGAGAATGCCTGGTGGAACTGGGGACAATGGGGGCTGAAACAAAGGAGAAGCTTCAGTGAAAGATACCAATACCAAATACAATGGCATCATCCTTGATTCAGAAAGGAATGTTTGAAAATGATCTAGGGCTATTCTGCTAAAGAATCTGTAGGTTTGGACAATTTGTGACAGCCTTCAGATTTGCCTAAAAGACAATATCTGATTTTTATTTTTAAAGACAGAAGACAACCTCTTTGAAGAATTATGCTTTTCAGGTTTAAGAGAAGGGGATGGTGATTGTCACTCTTGAATGGAAAGCAGAAACCTTAAGAGTTTAGAAAATTTTCTAGCGCCTTCCTCTGGCAACATTAGAATGCATCACCAAATTTCAATTAAACAGAATATTTAAAGGTATCGTGCTGTGGTGCAAAGGTAACAATTCATTTAATGGGCCTGGAAACAGAAAGAATGGACCCGTGTTATAGAAAAGTATAGAGAGCATAGTGTGTTGTCAGTATGACAGGTGTAGAGCCTAGCACTGAAAGAGGAGAAAACAAAAAGCTGAACATCTCATACAGAGCAATAAAAGCAGAACTTAAGAAAAACAAAAGGAGGAGGAACTACAAAAAAAAGAAAATGATACTAACTGCAGTAAATCATAAGAAAACAGCCTTGGGTCATTTCTTTCATTGCTCAAACCTTTAACACAGTTCAGAAGGGCGTAGTGGCCAGAGAAAAGAATTTTTGCATTGCTGCATGGAAAGGGGGATGAGAAAGTAGCATAGGACAGCTTGGCAGACAAAATGTTAGTGATCAGATCAGACGCTATCCAAAGAAGGGCAATAGAACAGCATATGATGTGCATCAGAAGACAGGGGAGAATGAGTGGCTTCAAGTTATAGGCTAGATAGCTAGAACACAAGGCAGGCAAAAACACTTAGAAAAAAATATGCTGCTTGCCACTTCTCCAAGTAATGGAAACCCCAAAATGCCTAAAAATGGTAGCAGGTTTCACTCCCCAAGCAAAAGGGGAAACAAATTCTGACAAATGTCAGATTGCAATCTTTGGACTACAATTTTAGGCATTCAAGAGATAATTTTTTTGTATCTTTTTTTAGACACCCCAGGCACAAATCCCTCCTTTCTATGGGTACATGGGGAAGGAATACTAATCTGATTAACAAACTTCCTCACAGCTGAATATTACTCCAAGCTGACACTAAGAGAATCAAACCCTGTACTACAAAACAAAGCTCATTAAACTTGTAAAAACCTTATCCCTGTCTGTGCTATACTGCCAGACTTCTTATTTTTATGTAAATTTTTCACGCACTCCAGTAAGCAGCAGTCAGACTCAGCCATCTTAGCCTGGAACAAAGACCCCCATAAATAATGCAAGGCAGGTCAGTAATACTCTGTTCAAGGAAAGGCTTACCATGTTATATTTTAACATTTCCCAGTGCACCTGCTCTGCTAATCCTGTGGCAAAACAGAATAAACCCACTTCTTAAGGAACCATGATAATATGCATCAATGTAGGTTGTCAACTAAGGTCAGTCATATTGCTAAATATATGCTTATATTCACCTGTACAGCAATGGTTACATCTGAAATGGTCAGTTTTGGTCAAAACTCCTAAATCAATGGCAAAACAAGAAAGTTGTATAGAACTACCTTCAGTACAGTACTCTCCACATTATAGAGAGACATTTTAAGGTGGCCCAAAAAACTCATTTCATGAAGTAACATACTCCTTTAAAAGGCATAGTATTCTGCCAACCAGGCATAGCAGTACGATTCCAAACTACAGAACCAATGCTCCCAAAAGGTTAAATTCACTGCCAACAACAATACTTTTATTTGCTCAAGCACAGAATATACAACTCATTCCCAAATGCACTTCATGTTCTTCTATGTTATTATTAAAGCCTACCAAACTCTTCTAGTTACAGCCACACTGTGGTAAAGAATTAATAAGAGTACATGTACAAACAATACACGTATTGTACAAAACCGCCTACAACATGATTCAGTATTTTTCTGCCACTGTAATACTCTACCTACTTTCCAAACCTACTTTTGTGGGCTAAATCAAGAGACAGGCAGCTGATGTAAAGCTGTCATTTTAATGCTTTCCCTCCCTCCCCTCATCTATTCATTTTCCCATGCATTCCAGCTTCCCATCCTAACCGCAAGTATTATCACAATTTGTGTCAAATGAACTTCTCATTTTCTGGAATGGTGTGTGACTGAATGTACAAGATTGGAACTTTCAACACAAGTGAAATACAAAAGCTCACAGTAGCCTAGTTCCTTAGCAAGTTGCAATGCAAAAATCTGACAGATCTGCATACTAAGCACTTTAGGAGTTAGATCTCCAGGGCTGCTGAGCCAGTGAACCAGTGAACAATAAAAGTGAATTCTAGAGGCAGCATAGAAGCTGTACAAGGCAGGGTGCGAGTAGGAGTGTTACAGGAATAACAGCAATGAAACAGTGACAACTGTGGAAAACAAAAACGGCATTAACGTAACTCTAAAGGATGCACTAAAGACAGCCGAGATGCATTCCAGGAACCATACAACTCTGGGAGAGGATGTTTTACAGCTATGTACAGGTTCATAATAATAATAGATGACAATCTCAGATATGACAAGCACATACTGTATGCCACTAAATTTACACATCAGAAACTAGGCTCCCTGTATAAGATCAATGGATTCCTTACAGATACTGCAAGACAAACTCTAGCCACCACCTTCTTGTTGCCAACTGTCTTATACACCGCTCCTATCCTAACAAACACTACTCAAAGAAATTTGCATCCTGCTACAATAAAACAGCCAAATTTACCAGCAATCTCCCTCATAGGACCCACCACTGTCACAGCTTAAAGCAATTAAACTGGCTTGAGTTATACAACTACCCAACATATTCACAACTAACTACAACACGCAAACTCATTCGTCATCCAGAAAAATGTCCTACACTACAAAACTTATAACACTATTGCCCAGCAAAGGACCTCCACTTTATTAACAAATTCTTATTACTTACAAATAAGTCAAGTAATGCTGCAGGAGACTCGCTTTACTCACAATATGCTGCTTAACTCTGGAATAATATTCCCACACAAATAAAACTCTCAAGACAAATTCAGTAGTTTTAAACCACTGCTTAAACATCTTAACCTTTCCTGGTCCTGCACATGCTCGTGGCAATGTCAAGACTTTTGTATTCACCTTACGATATATTCTCCAAATATCCTCCTTAAACAAAATGCACTCAACCTCTCACTGAAATGACAAAACAATTTTTATGTAAAATTGCTGCCTGTATTAATCCACTAAGTTGCATGTGGGCTTTCTCTTTGGTAACTTCCACCTCTGTAAAATCTTAGAATATATAAATGCAAACACTGTGTGTACAAATGCAAACAGAAATGGGAGGGTGGCTTAATGGCCAAGGTGTTTGCCTTACAAACACAAGGTGCAGGGCTTGAGTCTCACAAGGGATAACTGGCTAAGCTTAAAATGGCTCACAAAGGCAGTTAGCTTAGTACTAAACTATAAACTATGAATGTAACTACTCTGTGTTCAACTGGAACTTGGTATAATGCAATGTAAGCAAATGGAGCTTTTTCCTCCCAGGCCTCCTCTGAAAATGGATATTATCCAGTTAGATTTTCCTGGTAAACAAAGACAAATTAATAAAAAAGGTTAGCTGCATTTTGGGCCACGGTCCAAGAAATTGTCAGGATGACAAATTCAGGCAACTATCAGGTAAAATACCACTACCATAAAACTCCTGCTACACAGGAAAAAACACTGAGAAGCGAAAAGACATTGCCAGACAATGTGAGGAAAATGAGTTGACTCAAGTTCACTGATGAAACATCTTGATAAGATAAGAAGTAACCATTTATGCTGCAGTACTGCCAAAGTACCATCAAGATTTGCGCAAGTCCTACTGTTATTAACAATGAAAGCCAAGTGTCAACAAGAAGTGTACATCCACACTCTTACTAAGTAAAGCACTAAGATTATCAGCTAACAGATAAAAAGGGTGCTGGACGTGCACAAAAAAGAAAGAAAGAAATGCTGCCATCCGTTCAGAAGGTTTTGTAACGAGCAGTATTTACTGCACTTTTAATGCAGATAGGGAAGAAAAAAATGTAAACTAGACCACCCCTTATTCACCACAATTGTCTAGCCAACTCTGCTGTTTATCTTTCCTCATTTGATAGCGGAAGCAATTTATTACAGCTAGTGCGGGCATCCACACTGCTCCAACTGCTATCTGATTAATAATTAATAGAAAGCACACAGATCTGTTTGGGTAACACTGAACATATTTCCCTGGTGGGCATTCCTCCAGTATTTCATTTTTTTTTTTCAGAGACTGTTGGTGAAGATAAACTATTCACAAGATTTTACAATGCCAACATTCTCACAAGACTGCAGGAAACAATTAAAAATCCAACACAATAAGACATCCCTAGAATCATTCAGCGTTATTTTATTTATTTATTTTTTTTTACAGGCTAGGCATTTTAGAAGTTCATGGCCACAAAGCTTGTATCCTGAATTGTTTAAGCTCTTTTAACAGTGAAAGGAGCAGTTGCTTATTTTCATGTCCCTTTCCCAACACAAATCCAACCACACCTATCTACAGAGCATGTCACGTGGGTCTCTCAAGACATTTGACATTTTTATGTACACATTTGCTGAAGGATGACCTATATGTATCTACTGTACATTACCCTACACAGAGTACTTATTACATACCACGTACCTCAGTGGAATTTTAGTCTTTGGACAGAATCTTAAATAATATTGTTAAATGACAGGTGTTTCAAAAGTCTGGTGCAAAGATCCACTCAAGGTCAAAGCAATTGCTAACAGGAAAAGGCTGTCCCTCCTAACAGTGAAGAATGGAGAAACTGAGGTTTAATTCTACTAGAGTCTCTAGTGATGGCATTAATCAACTGACACCTCCAAAGTTGTGTGTGTATAAACAAAACCAGATGCGGGGGGGGGGTAATCTGTTTCACCAAATAAACTTAAGATACTGCAGGGAAACCGGTGAAAATATTTTGGTCACTCAAAGGGACCAAACAAACAAAAATCACAACTACTACCTACACACAATTCCTTCTTTAATTAAAGGATCAGACAAAAATCAAGACCTTTCCAGCATCACACTATATACACCAGAATACTCTGGCATCCCTAACCCAGAATGGATGCTGGGAATATTATCCTACAACCTTAGCTGCAACTCTCATGCTAGAGACAGCCAAGTGGCCACAGGCAAAGCTTTGTGCACAAGAAAAGAATCTGTAGGCTCAGTAAAGGCATTTTAATTAGAAGGTTATCCCAGTCCTAGCTGTTGGTTCTCAAACTTTCTCAAGGTGCACATTTCTTAGCCAGTGCCTTGGCACAGAGGGATAAAGCCCTAACTATGGTCCAAGTGACTCGGGGAAAAATTAGCAGCTCAGGTTTCTATGGTGCTGGCAGAGAAGAGAGTGCATTCATCTAGGCATTCCCAGTGAGGAGGCATGGTCCAGTGAGGGGAGTCTTTGCAAGTACAAGCAAATTCAGAGGGGAGTTGAGGGACGAGTCATAAGTGAAAACACTCCCTCAGTGGAAGCAGTCAATGGAACAATCCCCCATAATGTCTTCAGGTTCTACGCTGGCCCCAGCCTTATAATGGAAATAGCCGAGGGACAGTAGAAGAGGTTGGCAGATCCAGTGATGGACAGAGGTCTGGCAGACTCAGAAATGGATACAGGCAATGCATTAAGTCAAAAAGAATGAAGCCGGAGGGGAACCACAAAAAAGGTGCACATTTTCTAATTTGACAGTTCACTTTTTATAACGGAGAATTAGCTGTTAGATAAGGAACAACTTAATCACTTGCACAATGTATAAGCTTCTTCAAAGTCCCATTACGGCTATTTTTTTTGCACTGCTTGCATTCTTGAATTTCATCACCCTGCCTTATTCCATAATCTACCTCAATGTCTGCAGGAAAAAAAAACTTCATATCGCTGGACCATGCCCCAAAAATCAATTTGTGCCTCTTTGGCTTTTGTAGAGGTCCTTTGGAAGATGCTGTCTCTTTTAATTCATTCAGTTACACTAAGGTATTTTGACATGTCGCCCTTCTTCTGTCTTCCCATAAATCATTTTAACCTCTCACTTCTCATTTGCTGGTGTAAACTCTGAAGCATACTGTTACCTTCTTCACACGGCCATTATTCTGGCAATGTCTCAGAAATACTTTAGGTGTGCTCTCAGCAATTATCTGTCTACAGTAACAAAGCAACATGTGCAAGGTATTCTCCCTAACAGCAGACATATATCATAAGGCTCACAGTTGCAAGATTCTTTATATGAATGGATTATCTGCTAAAAGAAAATACAAGTCCCCAACTAGATTTTTCAGTAGCCAGAAACCCCTTGCATGTGTCACTGCATTATAAGCTGTGGCCATTAACAGAGCCTCTGCATAAAATATAGCAATTTATTACTCTAAAGCCGCGGTGGTACAGCGGTAGCATTGTTGCCTCACAGCAAGAGGTTCTCCTGTTCGATTCACGGCTGGAGTGCCTTCTCTGTGGAGTTCTGCATGTCCTCCCCGCGGTCGAGTGGCCTCCGAAAGACATGCATGAATGGGTGTGCCTTCACTGACGGTTGGGCGTCGGGCTGGCAACTCGGCACCATAAAAAAATCTACTGCCAATCATTAGCGGACTGGAGTTCCGCTGTGGCGACCCCTAACCGGGAAAAGCCGAAAAGACCAACAACAATTTTTTTAGCTGTCTGCCATAAAGGGCCACTCTTTCAGCTTGAAAGTGTCACATCACTTAATTGTTCCTCTTGATAGTCAACCCTTTTAAGAGTTCTTACTTCATACTGTAAAGCGCACTTTAAAAACCTTTGAATTTGCTTTAATCAAATTAGATAAAGTGCTTTAATTAACACTATGTGTAATGCTAGTCGCATTTTCATGGATTCAATTGCCTCCTTGTGGGAATTTTTTTTTTCTGGTTTTCATCTTATAACAGGTTTGAATTCCAGCTGAACACACCCCTGCCAAACTCCTTCCTTAAATGTCAAGTCCAAACAAGACATGCTGATGTAATCATGGGAGCAGTTAATAGCAATAACTGGTAAACTATTGTAAAGCAACTAATTAACTGTGACACCGTTAATTAACAGTTTGGCAAAAGGTAACTGTTTTACAAATGTTTTCTATTACTTGTTTTTATTTATGTTAAGATAGACAGGTTACTTCGAAAAAGTATTTTGGTTTCTGTTAAGCGCCCCCCCATTTACATTACATATAATTCATAACTCCTTTCCAATAAAATGTGATGGCACATGATGGCTGGTATTCACTGTAAATCTCCATATTCAATAGTAGTTTCAAAAAGTTATTTTAAGATGACAACATGACAAAACAAGAAAAGAACCCCCCCCCCACATAAAAAGTGACTGCATCCATGAAGATGTGAACAGCATTACAGATGCATTTAATTAAAACACTTTAAAAACCTTTAAGCTCAATCCTTTTTTTAACTTTAAGTGCGACTTTTAAGGATAAGTCTTCAGTGCGCTCTTGAGAAAGTCACAAAAAATTGTTCTTGCAGCAAACATTCTGAAGGGAGGACACAGGTCTGCCTCAAAAGCAGTACTTGACATATTTTTTGCAGAATAAAACCAATATTCATAAAGATTTCCTCATTTAAAAAATAACATCACTCAATTACATTCCTCCATTTGCTTTATTCCTTTTACAAGGTCACCAATACATGTCCTGCAACCAACGGGTCCAAGGCACTGAAAACACTTCCTGGAAATTGTGCCAGACAGGTCTTTTGCAAAGCAGGTCCACCCACACACACACACACACACACACCATAATTGCATATGTAAACGTACATACACCCACCATAACTGCAAACTTACAATTTGGACAACACCAATTCACTTTACCACATGCTGTTTGGGGGTGTCACTGAACCAGAACATATGGGGGGGGGGGGGAACAGGTGGATACACAGAAGACAAGCAGACTTCGCAGAGAAGGTTAGGCAAGCCCCAGCCAAGAAATTAACTACGACCTTTTGAAATGTAAAGAAACACCAAAAACAAGACGCAAAGGGTATGCTGACAGTAATACAAAATTTATGTTTAACATAATCAGCTTAAGTTAGTGACAATCAAAATGTGCACAACATTATTCTGCTAAGCATATTAAATACAATAAATAGGGCCATTTTATCTAGAAATGGACATACGCTAGTCATGGATGTCATTTTGTAAAAATAATTCACAAACCAAGCCTAGCTCCATGAAGAGTTGTATTACTTGACAATGCAAGAAACTGTAATTGAAAGCCGAATTTACAGTCTCACCAACATATCAGAAATGACACACTGCTTAAGTGACACAGATGCAGATTCCTAGTCAGTGTATTTATATCTGTATAGGTTCATCAAAAATGCTGCTGAAAGATTATTACTGCAACTCAACCTTTATTTAAAAAATGTATACAACCTACACAAATGTGAAGGGTCATGTTGGCTTCTAGATGTAATGAAAATATTAAAGAAAATATCACTTTGGAGAACAACATATGCAAACATAAAAAGGGATGCAGTTTTATTTATTTTTGTTACAGCAAACTCTGTTATTTCAGTGTTGAGTGCTGTACACAACTTATAAAAATTGCTGCATAGCTAACTGCACGGCATGTTTTTTCACAATCTTCTTTGACATAGTCATCCAAATAAATTCTTCAAAGTGTAAATCATTTGCTAACTCAAAAATTTGTTAAACCTCAGTACATGTTATACTTTTTGCTGCATAGCTCACACAATCAAGGCTTACAGTTTCCAAATTCTTGGGCTAAAGCCAGAAACACAACTAGAATGTAATATACATACATTACATTAACATACCTACTAATTTACTCCTTAAATAAAAAATATTCTGAGCCCAAGGGTTCAATGGACATTATTTAACTTAAAATGCAACTCTGCGGTAGCATATATGCACTAAAAAACTAAAACACCTGTAACACCTTTTGATATTCATGAAGTACAGGAGCGGAAGATGTATGAACGGGCTAGCCTGTGTTAATCATCTGTTCCTTGCTACATGCCAGAAGCATTGTTGATTGTTATCACTAAAAATGGTATGTCCACACATACCTTTCTGTACTAATTACACCCATCCAGGCCTGCTGTGTGAGTTGAGTCAAAAGGTCAGCCTGCGGTATGACAATGGCCAGTCAATATCCTAAAAGCATCTGCCCCAAGCTCTGATACTCTATGCCATGACGTGTCAGGACACTCCTCGTCGCACAAGAAAACATCTGGCTCCGCCTTTGTGAACCTAGACATACATACCTGTGCTACATACCCTCTGCTTACGTCCATTAAAAAAAAAAAGCATATCTCAAACTCTTGTCACCATCTGCTTCTTCCATCAGAGTCTGTGATTAAAGCCTTCTCCTATGCTAAGCTTGCATGCCTCTCTCATTAATTTGCTGAAATATTTATTGTACCCGTTGGGAATCAAGAAATGTCTAGTAAACAGAATTATCTGTTCTAAAGTGAGACTTAAAAAAAAAAAAAAAAAGGCTTTCGAGTTAAATGTTCATTTAGAATCACAGTGTACAAATACATGCTATGGGAATGCAACATGGGTATAACAGAGGTAACTTATGCTAGCCTGCAATATCAGCCACTAAAGTAACTAGAAGAGATAGGGATATCATGCTCATGCTCAACCCAAAAAAGACCAAACTACTACTTTTTTCCCCAAATCCCTCTCACGTGAAAAACAAACTTTAAAGTCCTCTCTCTTGATAATAGAACCATTAAAATCACTTCTCATAGCAAACTATTATAGGGGTGGCAGTGGATGATAATCTTACATTCGACCTGCGTATACAAAACTGCACAAGAAAAACATCAAAAACTAGGGATGCTTTCCAGAGCCAAAAACTTTCTTACCAATAAAACTAAAACTTCACTTGCCACTACTGATCTCCTCCATGCTCTTCTTTATGGAGCACCCATCCTTACTAACCCCCTCCAGGCTTCACAAAAATTAAAGCTTGAACAATGCTACAAAAAGTTGTGAAATTTGCAGCACATACCCTCTTTCATAACCCACCACTGTATAGCACTGAAAATCCTTAATTGGTTAAAACTGACATCAATTAACATGTACACCACTTCTAACCACCTATAAAATTATCCAGCATCCATCTGCCTGTACAGCACTAAAAAATATTATAGACATCTAGGTTCCCAGTTGGTCATTGCGATCCAATGACCAAAAACTTCTGTCCGTCTACAAACCTAACAAATCTGCTGGGCATTGTCTGTACTTGTAAAAGGCTGCTAAGGCCTGGAACTCCTTACCTGCATACCCATCAGGTCTATACCACTCAAAGACTCCCTAGCTAAAGTCTAGCTCTGTTCTTACTCAAAATCGGTATAAACTATATCCTTAAATATGAACATTTTCATTCCTTATACCTCCTTACGCTCCCTTCTTCACTTACTGCTATCTAATTCTGTTCCCTGACTTTCTCTCTAAATATACCGTAAGCCTGTTTTTCCCACACTTCATATTGTAATTCCTATTTGGATTAGGCTAACTTACCTTTAATTTCTCTACAAACTGTCTAAAATTTCTCTAAACATTAAATGACTGTCATATGCCTTGTATCGATTCTTAACCAATGTTTTTATATTATGTCTAATTTGTTATAATTATTTAAACTTCAGATGTTTTTGTTTTGAGGATTGTAAAATGATTATTCTTAAAATGTTTGTAATAATTTGGAGCTTTTCTCCTGGGGCCTCCGATGAAATTGGGCTTCTACCCAGTCTGATATCAATCAATCATCCACTGTTCTCTTGACAACCAGGTCAAATAATAAAAGCAAACTTGCATAATGCCAAAAATCACAAGACTATGAAGAAGAATCACACTTTTTTTGTGAAGTGCACCATTATGAAAACATTAAAATTCAATTGTGTGCATCCTACAGAAGGCAGAGAATGTCAGAAAGCTGAAACTTAAAAAGTATTTTGTAAACTGCTCATAAAGGACAAAAGGATTCTAAATACTGCATTAAGTTTCTTGAGTTACCTTAAATGGGTTAAGATGCAACTGCTTTGTAAAAAGAGTACTTGTGGGAAAATAATTAAGGCCATATAACTTTTATTTGTGTGTGTCAAGGCCCTTTCAAAGGCCATCCACACTAAGCTCATGCAAAGGATATGACTATTTACTTAATTTTTTTAAGCTTGAATAAAGTTCAAAGTTCTACAATTTGAAAGAGTAGCGTCAAAAATTATCCAGAAGTGTGAGAAAATCATATTTATTTATTTTATTTTGTCATTTAACCGGGTTGGTCCAACTGGGCCAATAGCCCATTTTCAGTGGAGACCCGAGGAGAAAAGCTCCAGTTACAAGCAATTTACACTAAAGTTTTATATTAACATTCAGAGATAGTAAAACAATTAGCAACAGAAGTAAAAAATAAAAAGCATGAAACAAGCACATGACATTAAACAAGTAGCATGCAAGTATCAAAACTGAACAGAGATCAATAAAAATTGACATATAAATTTAAAAAACCTAGATGACAATTTTGAGGGTTGAATTTACCATGTGAACACGTAATAGGTTAGTAGCTAAAAAGGGAGGAATTATTATACAATACAAGGATATGGGGGGGGGGCTTAAGTTTGGTCATGGCCGGAGAAAGTCTTGGTATGACGTAGGTGAAGTGTGCTCTTAACTTTTCTGCATCTTAGTATTATGATTTTAAAATGTTCAGTGTATTGTGTGCCATAATTCCTTGCTGAATGTAATTTCATGTTAAAAATAAAAATACCCAGTTTGGGGATTCACAGGGACAAAGTCCTTAATATACTTTTGGTGACCCAGACCTGATTAGCAAATCTGGGTGCTACGAAAGCCTGCCAAGAGTATGCAAGTGAAATACTCAGGTTAGATCACCTATTCTGGAGAAGAGGTTGCAAAAAAGACTCGTTGTTGGGTGAAACCTCTCTTAGGACATTAGCAACAGTTGGCTGACAACAGGGAAGACTCCTAGGCTTATAAAACACTATGCTGCATTATTGCTGGGACGAGATCTTGGAAGAATTTACCAATATCAATACTTTAAGGCCCTACTTCAGCAGTACACACACACAGTTTTGGCTGCAAGGGGAATGGGGAAAATGCCACATGCAAAAAAGACTTCAGTCCAGGACAGAGGATGATGCCACACTTAAACTGTTCTGAAGATCCACACACAGCCTGGATTAGGTAGGCTGCTTCCCTCCACAAGAAATTTAACAGTCAATGACACAGCGGGGGTTCCAGAAGCCAGCAGATTGTCAACGCACAATTTTACACTATTGTTTTTGTAATGACAAAGTACACACACACGTTGAACCTTCAGGTTCCTTGCATATAAGATTGAAATCTCAAGTGTTAATTTGTTCTTTTGGTAAGTCACAGTACAGCAGAGACTGAGAATTTGGTGCGTGTTTGTGTGCAAGAGAGAGAGAGACAGTAAAGGGGGGCTTCCTTCCCTGATTTTTTTTTTTTTTGTGCTTGTTTACACACACACAAACACTCTGGAACAGATTTAAAATGACCAAAGTTGTAAAGCCGCCTCAAGAAATTTACACAAGCTTTTATTTTCCACTGTTTATATACCGTAATTTCATTTATTTACAACTTTTCTCCTACTTTTTTTTTTCTTTTATCCTACAATGAATCACAGGCTCACTACAGAAAGTGCATCAGACAGAAACCAAAGCAGGTAATCAAGCACTGTGAAGCAGCAAAGCTGAATTCCAGAGGAGAGCACCACCCACATTTCAATTATAATTTTTATAATTCTACCTCAAAACAGCTCAATCACATTTCTCTCATGAAAATGAACTTGCATTTTTCGGTATCAGTTTTTATGATTGGGTGGTTAAACACTGATCTGCTTAAGGGACAAAGATCTCAAAGCAGTTCATTTTGTTTAGAACATTTTACATCAGGTATGAGGATTCCAACAGTCCAGTAAGCAGGAAAGGAGAAATGGAACAGTACTGCTTTCACCCCTCCCCAGGTTAGTTGGTTAGTTACAGACTGATGCAGTGTGTGTGTGTGTGTGTGCGTCCAACAATATGTTACCTGTCAGCAACCTATACAAAAGAGAGGAAGGAGATCAGTCTCTCAACTCTGCAAAGTTTAAATCAAAAGAGAAATGCTACCATTTGGTGTAGATGTGGCATAAAAACAGATTCAGGTTACAGTCTGTGGTCATCTTCTTCTTTCGGCTTTTCCCGGTTAGGGGTTGCCACAGTGGATCATCTGTCCGCTCATGATTGGCAGTGGAGTTTTACGGTGTCAAGTTGCCAGCCCAGCACACAACCTTCCACAGAAGGCACACACACGCACACACTCGCACCTAGGGCCAATTTAGAGTGTCCAATCCACCTACTGCATTGTCTTTGGGATGTGGGAGGAAACCGGAGCACCCGGAGGAAACAGACATGACCACAGGGAGGACATGCAGACTCCGCACAGAAGGCACCCCAGTCGAGAATCGAACTGGAGAACCTCTTGCTGTGAGGCAGCAACGCTAACCGCTGCACCACCGTGGCCGCCCAGGTTACAGTCTGTGGTCATAATCCTTTAAATTCCCCTGAAAGCGTTTTAGTCAATTCACCCGACAAAGCCTTAGTCCATTCTGTTGGTCATGGCTGAATGTTGCTGCTAAAACTTCTGCCGGCTAGCCTTCTTCATACAGACTCAACTAGACACTTGACTAAATCAAGTACCTCAGTGGGCTCATAATACATGAATTTATAGGTTCATGGGTAAGTACTAGCCATTCCTGGTCCTGCACATGTTCATCACCACGTTAAGACTTTGTGCTCACGGTACAATACTCTCAACCTATCAGTGAAATGACAAAACAATTTTTATATATAACTGTTGCCCGCACAATCCACCAAGCTGCACATGGGTTTTCTCTTTACTAACCTCTTCCTCTGTAAAATCTTACAATGTATAAATGTAACTACTGTATGTGTATAACTGTAAACAGAAATGTAACTACTCTTGTGTTTAACTGGAACTTAGTATAAAGCAGTGTAAGGAAATGGAGCTTTTCTCCCTGGACCACCACTGAAAATGGGTAATATTTATTTATTTGTCCTTTGGGCTGGGGCCCATTTTCAGTGGAGACCCGAGGAGAAAAGCTCCACAAGCATATGATAAAAAAGATGATGCCAAAACAAAAAAAAAATACACATACATTAACAAAACCAAGTTACATTGCAAGTTTACAAAACAAAAAAGGGCAAGATAAAAAGACATGTGAACAACAACATTAATGCCTTGTAGATAATCATAAAAAGTATCGACAAAGTACCACAAACGTGACTTTCCTGGAAAACAAACAAATAAATGTTAGGCTAGCTGCCCTTACGGGCTACTTTAAGCCTAGCCAATTTCCTTTTTTGTGCTCAAAATAACCTATCCCATTTGGTTACAGATTGGCTTTACCCATCCTACACAACTCATAGTTGAAAGTCAAGAGTATGAAAATATTTATCTTGCATGAAAACACTTAGCTTGTGTTCACTAGTGTTCTCTATTACCTTCCCAGTCAGTTCTACAGAGATTAAATTATACTGTTTTGGCTTCTGTATTAGACTAATCCACCTGAGACAGCTTGATTTATAATTCTAGACTGATGTGAACATATTCTCTATCTCGAGTTTCATTCTCCATATTCCAAAACACATAACTATAGTTCCAAGTATTATATAAGAGTTAGCTGGTTTAATGAATTTGTGATCTCTTACTTTCATGTATATAACAAAAGTGCAGTCAACTTTAGTGCCTTAAGATACTACTGTAAAATCTCTGAATTTCAGCAGCTTTTTTAATGCTTTGCCGATTCATCACCCTTTATGGTAAAGCTTCTCTTGTACTTTTATTTAAAGTTTCACTAGTGACATTTCCAAATCTTCTTTCCTACAAGAACATTTTTGCATCCAAAACTTTCTAGAAGAACATCTACCAGGTTTTCACCATCTGCTACATACTTCACACCGTGGTGGAGATGGAAATCTGATAAAAGAAGAAAACTTGCTTGATGCCATACTACATAACCGGCTAACTGCCACCGTCTTTTTTTTTTTTCCAAATTGTTTCACCTCTGACAAGAAAAGAAGGTTTATGTCTGTGGTGAAGGCTCATGCAAGAAATCTTCAACCAAATAAGGTAAAAAAAATAAAACAACCGCACATCTGTTTGCTTCATTTGTTTTGTGCAAATAAGGTAAAAGATGCAAGGTGACAAAGGTCAGAATGACAAATAACACTGAAGTGACATTTATGGATGCATCATTAAGGGGCATCAGCAAAGGTAGTAACACATATTCAGGAGTGCCAGCACACAGCTATATCAAATCCTACAGTCATCAAAGCTCCCCCTTGGCATTAAATGCTATGACACTACTTGAACAATGAGGTTGTTAACCACAGGTGATGGGGAAGGCTACGTTAAGAGCTTCCCATTAACAGCTCTATCAGGCTGACTTTCATCAACACCCAATACTTTGCCCAAAGTGATCTACTGGTAATAAAGCAAATAACATAAAAGTATTCCGAGACAAAATGTGGAAGACTCTGTGGATGCACTCACCATAGCTATTTATACCAATAGAAGTATCCATAAATCCAAGCTCTCACGCCTCCCACAAACCTGTGCATGCACTCACCATAGCTATTCATACCATTATCAGTATCCATAAATCCAAACTCTCACCCCTCCCCCAAATATATGCATACACTCGCCATAGCCATTCATACATTATCAGTATCCATAAATCCAAACTCTCACCCCTCCCCCAAATATATGCATACACTCGCCATAGCCATTCATACATTATCAGTATCCATAAATCCAAACTTTCACCCCTCCCCCAAATATATGCATACACTCGCCATAGCCATTCATACATTATCAGTATCCATAAATCCAAACTCTCACCCCTCTCCCAAACATGCTCCTGCCATTCTCTTTACCTCCTTCACAAAAGACCAAGCCTCCTTCTCCGCCTTTTGTTCATAACATCTAATAAATTACAATTTAGCAGACACAAGGTTTTCTGGTTTGTTTTTGGTACATCCTACCTTCTCTAGCATCATGCTGAACAATATTAAGTTATCTGCCACTGGACTTCCTTTATATATCTGAATTTGTTTATATAGTACACAATCAGAACACCAAGCTGATAATGTGCTGCACTGCACACAGCAATGCCATTTAACTTGGACTTCTGTCCAATGCAACTACAAACATGATATGGTGCAGTTCGTGTTTTTGCTTACATTATATATCATAAACAGTGTAATGAAGTACAGTTAACACTGTGTAAATATTGTTTATATGAAGTTTTAACTAAGTACTATTGTTGACACACACACACCTTTTTCCTTATAGCACAATGTATACGCTCATTTCTAATTTTGTGGAAATTAAGTTTGTATTATTGACAATTTGTTACTACATTTATGACTGCAGCCTCTCCTTCTGGACTGCCAGTGAAAATGAGTTCTTCCCAAATGGACCTCCTTTGTCAAAAAAGATTGTATATACATTCATTCACTCTCCTTGCAAGCCGTTTATTTAATATAAAATTATGTCATTTGAAGTCCTGCACTTGTGTTTTGGTATCATGTTCCTGCTTATCCATGTATTCTAGTATTACAGTGTTTTTGTTTCCTTATTACACATGGTATGGCACGTTTGCTAAGTTAACGGACTTCTGATTAGTCCAATATTACTGTGACTGTAAATCATTACTTTTGCTCACAATTATCCATCAAAATTGAGCTTGACCTAGCCATAGAAACTACGACGCAAAGAAAACACAGGCAGAGCCAAACATTGGGGATCTTGTACAACCCTAAAAAGGATGAAGTTTCTGATTTTTTCTAGAACTTTCACAAAAACAACACATTTTCGTCAGTAGCAGAATCAGTTGCTTCAAAATGTTATCACATTAAAAGTGTCAATAAATACTTGCAGTCCAAAGGTTCCCCATGGTTATCTGAATTACTACATCAGCACTATTCAACTAAAACACATAGAAGTCTTTAAGGGGGGAGATGTGGTCTCACACAAGTGCAAAAAGACTTACTGAGGCAAATCTCGGTACTATAAAGTTGTGATTCTTGGCTTTTTCCACAACATGCAGCAACAACAGAGTAGATTACATTAAATAAGTAAGTCTTGTACAGATTCTCCCCATAATACTTTTCACTGCTGATTCTAAATTTAGTTGATGTCTTTAATTAAATCTATTAGCACTTAACCCTACTCATGTTATACTGAAAGCCTAAGATCAGAGAGATAACAGAAAAATTACAGCTATTAGAGCTAGGTCAAATTTTAACAGACTTATCAAAAAGCAACTGAAATGCCCTTAGAGATACCTTACTAAAAGGATAAAAGGCCTAAGCAACATGTCCTTCATGGGCCGACTGAAAGCCCCGTCACCATACTAGATATCCTACAGACTGCTAAGAGATGGCCTTTGTCTGCCACACAAGACATCCTCTGACCCAATACTGATGGATTTGCTGGACATCAGCAAGTCAAATGGCACCAGAAGTACATGGTCTACGTGATCTAAACCTCTTCTACAACATCAACAGAACAGTTTGGAGGAAAAGGTATATCGCACACACATTAAAGTAAAATGTATATGCCCTTTTCCCCACTGTAGAGCGATCCTGAAGTTAGTATATATATTTAGGGGGGGGGGAGGGTGAAGCCCCCTACATAGTTTAGGTAAATATTGTTTTCTGCAAAGAGTTATTTATTGCAGTTATAAATATCCATGTGTATGGTTTAAAATGTATAAAGTATGTGGGGGGGTTCACCCCCCCACACACCCCCTAACTATATATACTAACTCCAGGATAGTACTACAGTGGGGAAAAGGGCATACCTTTTACTTTAACGTGTCAATGTTATGGGTTTCAGTCAAATGAGTTTTCAGTCTTTTGAACTTTCAGTGTTTTGGTCTCAGTCAAATGAATTTCAGCCAAATGAAATTTAGGTCATATAAAGTAGACCCGGTTGAAAGTAGGAAAGAAAGACTAGGGTGCTTATAACCAATAAAACAAGTATGGCAAACTGTAATCACAGTTTCAGAAAAGTAGAAAGTTTCTGCAGGCACAGAGACAATCACAGAAAGTCCCCTATCACAATGTTACGCTCCAGTATCCCAGGTAAAACACAGGATCTGGAAGAATCAAGGAGGAATGATGTACCACACTAAAGGACAACTGCAAGCTACAAATTATACAGTTCAGCTGTGTAACTAACCTGCCATAACATCAGAAATGTGTGTGTGTGTTCACTGCTGTAATCACCATCATTGATGTAGTCTCTATTGCAGACTTAGTCTGATGCCTGGCCCAACTGCTCAAGCTAAGCTGCGGCCCCTGATGATGGATGAATTCTAACTTCCCATGGATGTTCCAATACCCTGATACAAAAGTGGGTGTCTATCTGCAGCATTCTTCAGTTCTCACTCTCACCCTAACTGTTGTACAAGATTCAGCCTCAGTTCAGAGAATTAGATTCCTCTCAGGAGAATCCATTCAAAAAATAAACAAGGGTAGGCTGCAAAGGAAGAGCAAGCAGGAATCCAGTCTCTTACAATGCCACACAGATGAAAGGAGGACTGCAACAGAGAACACACCAACAACTGTTATGTTAAGCAAATTATACAACTGTCCTGAGTTCAGTCTTTGTTTCAATGCCAGTCATCTGCAATGTGATAATTCCCAAAGCTGTCCCCATAGAAGATGGCTGCAAAACAGAAAAGAAGGGGGTGAAGTAAGCCTCTCGAGATGGCTGAGACAAACCCTGTCCTGGCCCTGGAAATTAAGTCTAGTCTGTACTGCTTTGAGAATCTACAGACATGGGACAAAGAGACTGCTTCCAAAGCATCTTGTGTGCTTAACACCCCCCCCCCCCTTAAGGAAGGCAACAGTATTAGCAGTCCCCCTTGTACAGCATTTCTATACATGGGGTTGGGGTGCCACTTCAACAGTGACAGTCATCTACAGCCAAGGGTCACACCTCCAGGTACAGATTTATGTTACTCCATCGAAGTCTTCCTGCACCCCTCTACAAATTATATATGCCAAATCCAAGATCACACTACAGTGGGGAAAAGGGAAAATTCCCCTTTGAATCAATTCTATGTAGATTGTGGAAGAGTGGAGATTGGGGAATTAACCATTTTTCCCCACTGTAGTGCTATCTTGGAGTTGGTATGTATAATTTGCAGGGAGTGTGGTGGGTGCTTGCCCCTGCAAAAACATGCATTTTTATTTTTTTATTTTAATTCGAGTTTTCAGATGCTTGATCGTGTGATATCTGCCATATGATTTAAAATCCAGTAAGTAGCACTCAAACCAGTTACTCATTTGTTTTCTGTAAAATACCATAAAAGAGCAAAAAAAAAAAATCACAAATTAAAAATTAAAATCTGGTAAATAGAAATGTAGCATTCAAACCAGTTACCATCACTAATTTGCTTTTTTTTTTTTTGTAAAACACTATCATTATAAAAATCAATCATTAAAAAAACCCAAATTATTTCACTGTCTTGAACAAGCAATTTTTTATAATTATTGGAGTTTTCTAATCTTACCTTCCCCCACTGAAACCGATAGAAAGGCATGTGTGGCATTTCCTACAAAAGCCATGTAGCCACAACACTTATGCTTTCTAGTTAAATGATCTCACATGCCCCCACAGCTCAACAGCATTTTTTTTTCTTTTTCAAGAGACTTGGGAAATTCAACAGGAATTCATTAGAAAACTATGGCTAAGGGTAAACATCTGAAGAATTTGAAAAGAACACCTTACAATTCAGTATCTGACATACCAGTGATCAAACACCTTCTGCCTAGCTGGAAGGCAGGGAGGCTTACATAGAATTACTAAATACCAAGCTGTCTCCACTACCAAACAACTTATCTTCAAAGGTTAACTATGAGATTTGACCATACCAAGTAACTATACAGGGGAAATGCAGTGCACTGAGCTCCCACATAGCTACACGATTTAAACCTGTAAGCAAATAATTTATTATGTATGCATTCTTCATTTCATCGGTGGTCATTTTTTTTTTTAAATAGGGCATATATTGTTAATGATTATTACTCTGATGCAGTTCTTTAACTTACAACAAAAGCACTCAGTGCTTTTAGTGCAATAAAGTTTTATGCTCAGTGGCTCCAGTCTGTGCTGGTGGTATTTTTTCTACTTTTACAGTCTTTGTGCTTGTTTGTTGGTTCCTTAATCATGTTATGTCCCCAGCTATGAAGCATTAGGGTTAAGGGATAGGTTTAGCAGAGCTGTCTGTCAGTTCTGATGGGAAAGCAAACAAAATTACAAACTAGGCAAAGACGCCCGCAGCTGGCTGCAATCAAACAAGAAATATAACAAGAAAAAAAATAAACACTGCAGTATGACAGTAGTAAGTCTTACAGTACTGTGTCTAAAGTGTGGATTTCTAAAGAGGAAAAAAACAGGGACTTCACAGACTAAGGGACACAGTCAGTGCCTTCAGGTCCTGAAAGATATGCAGAGACCGCAAACAGTTAAGAACTGCTCACTTGATGCAGTTTATCCCACTCCCTACTGAACTGGATAAGCGGTCACCATAAAAAAGCATCTAGCCAGCAGACTTCAGCCTTTCCCATAACTGCCACATGAATTATTATTTCATAGACTCTAAATTCTATTACAGTTTCTAAACTTACCACCTCTCCACAGACGGTTGTTTTAGGTATCCGTCACTTACTTTCTGATATAAAGAGATGAAAATGTTTGTTTTAAAGACTGCAGTAAAACAGAATTAAAATTCATCACTGTGTACCGAAGAAAATGAGAAGTCAAGTCACAGTGTGATGTCACTTTTTATCCAGTTAAGAAACTTGCAGCTAGATTCTCAAAGTAAACATCAACTCAACAGCAGACATACTTTTACGGAATAGCCACACCCTCACTGGTGATCTGAACTTCTCAAATCTGTTTGCGAAAGCATGTGAGGTTTTCCAGACAGTAACTACATCTTCCCCTCTTCAAGCAATACTTGTTTGTTTATAGCACAGATGGTAAAATCCATTGCACATTTTTTCAGTCATGATCTAGGTTCAGCAAGCACACTCCAACAATGATAATATAACATACACAGCACAAGTCCACTTAAATGATGGCATAAAGGACAAATGTTAAAGGCATACAAAATGGGTCCAATTTAACTCTTATGGTACAGTTACAGAGAACAAGTTAAATCCTGGACTCACCCACAAACTGAGATTTGAGATAATAAAGGTCAATTAATATGAAGTGTCTAGGCCACAGTGCAAAAGAAAACTTTTCCCACTGTGTTCCACAAGGAGACTTTTTAAGGTAGCAAGCAACTAAGATCAATTTTTTTCACTGTTTTTCTTCATCTTGAAGAAAGCAAGTGGATGCAGCATTTGAAGGTCTCAAGACCAGGCAGCTGCTATTTTTAAAGCAGTGAAAACATGACATACGCAAGGGTATTAGGAAAACAAATTGAAGCAGCATTTAAAAGGCAGAAAGATACTGCACCAGTCAATGCAAACTCAAAAAATTGTTTTTCAAGTGAAGAGACCATTGTTATAATTTGCTTCATTTGGCTTGCAAACATGGTCAGTGTAAGCATTTTAAAGTTTTCAGTACAATATTATTTTAAACCAACATTATGACTTTGGCAAAGTAATATTTATGACAAATGGCTTAGCGATGGGATGGCACATCACTGTACAACCTTGGGCATGTTTCTAAAACCATAGAATTTAATTACTTCTCAAGCAGTAATGAAATGTAACAATAGTAAACTTAAAATGGACCATTAAAAAAAATTCCATAAATTCATCATGTCAGCTGAGATCAATCTGAGAGACAGCTCTCAGTAAGTAACTTTTGGGAAAATCTCTAGTAGTACAAATTAACCCAACGGAATGTCAGAGATAGAATGATGTAGACACAGTCATGAAGCTGCAAAACAAGGTCCAACTCCTGGAATTATGGCCCCAACTATAATGCTTAGCTAACTGTAAGGTAGTGAAGCAGATGTGGCACAAAGTCTGTAAGGGACATTACTGAAACAGACACAAAGCTGTTCAACAGACCTTATGGAGTGCTCTGTGTGTGCTCCACCTTCCACTGAATGGTTAGCTTAAGCTGGATGGAGTTTGATTAGCTACAGATAGCCACTAGATTCCTTCAGCAACCGAGACAGGTAGCCTGCCTTCCTGAACTCATGGACTCACCTTGGGTGAAACCTAAGCTGCTCAGTATGCCACCAAACTGCACCAGAAAGAAAAAGGATAGGTGTAAGGACTGCTTTATGGACAACTTTAAAACCACTTTCCAGAGGAAAGGGGGGTTTAGTCATAAGTGGCATTTAATTGCTGTGAAAGATCAGATAGGGTTTCCTACAAAAATATCTGTAGCCGTAAAACGCTGAGAGATTGACAAAACTCGGTCCTCAGCAAACAAACTTTCTCATTCTATAACAATGAAGAACTAAAAATTGCACTTGTGAGCAGTCCTCTTACACCACAGACATGACACCTGGTGATGGGAACATTAGCTTTTGTTGATTGTCACTACTGATGCCACATCCCTACTCCATGTGCAAATAAGGGGAAAAGCAGGTTGTGGAGCGATGGATGAATGGATGCATGCATTGCATCTGGCCAAGGAAAGGAAGAATAAAAGGATGTGGAATGGAAATTGGGCCAAATGTTGGGGATTCTGTGACAAGTCCCAACTGTTATCATTACTACAATGAGGGACAATGCAACTCCCATAGACAGCACAAGGAACAAGAAACTAAGGGCAATGCTGCTAAAAGCCAGAAGTCTTAACCTCAAGATGCATGCACTCGAAGCTCTCCTCAGTATGGAGAATATTGATATCTGTGCAGTGACAGAAACCTGGTTCAAGGCTCGAGAGCACCCCAGCACTACCAGGCTATACCTCATATCATGCTTTTCGGCCCCAAAACCCGGACCGAACCACAAAAGGAGGGGGAGTTTCCATATTTATCAAGGATATCCACACCTCCAGGTTAGTGGCATTGCATGAAGTATCGGAGACTATCCATGTGCAACTAACAGTGGGCAAGACTACTTTTCAGTTTATAGCATCCTACAGACCACCATCTCAAAGTCAGGAATCCCACTCGGCTTTCCTGAAAACATTGGAGAACATGAAGATCTCTCTGAACACCATTATACTGGGCGACTTCAACTACCCAAACATTGACTGGGAGCACTACTCAAGCCCCAGCACCTTAGCCCAAAGGTTCCTGGAAATTATAAACTCAAATGCTATGGAACAACTAGTCACCACTCCCACAAGAGGGGACAACATACTAGACCTGATCATTACCAACATGGGGACTCTATGCTCCACACCAGAAGTATTCCCTCATTGGTAAGATCAGACCATAAATTAATTTCACTGGATGTCCACATCCCGACCCCACCCCCAGCCCAGAAAACCACAGTGAAAAACTTCTCAAAAGTGAACTTCTCACTTCTCAAAACTGAAGTGGAATCCTTCAAAGCCCCAGGGCCAGTGGAAACTACGGCCCAAACTGCAGAATCCTATATAAACGCATTCTACGGACATCTCCAGGAATGCATGGATCATGCTATCCCAAACAAAACCAAGACCCAATCATCCAAAGGCAGGCGTCCAGTCTGGTGGACCCCTGCCATAAACTGTACAACAGAAGGAGGAAGCTACTACATGATGGAGCAAAATCCCTAATAGGGAAGGTATCTCTGATCAGTACTAGCAAAAAATTACAATCCCTCATAAAATCCTCCAAGGCCAGCTTCGAGACAAAAATTGCACAGGACACCAAAGACAATCATAAGGCTTTTTTCAGTTATGTTAGAAACCTGGGATGCAACTTCCAGACTGAGTTGATTCTAAACGACAAAAAATACACTGAACCCACAGACATCGCCAATATCCTGGCAGACAGGTTCAGTGCAAACTCCCAAAAAGAGCAAGTATCTATCCCAGCAGAGGGCTGCCTCCCAAACATCTCTGATGCTCAGGTGAAGGCTGCCCTCTCCAAAGCAAAAGAACACTGCTTCCATGGGACCACATGGCGTCCCAGGTTGCGTCCAACATGAACTCCAAGAGGAACTAATCCCTCAAATAAAACAGCTATACAATCTCAGCCTCACTACAGGATATGTGCCCACAGAATGGCGTACAGCAACAGTGGTCCCACTCCACAAAGGTGGAGCCTCTACGGACCCTGGAAACTATCGCCCCATAAGCCTGACTAGCTTAGTCTGCAAGGCTATGGAGAGGATCATCATGGAGCTCATAAACAAAGACATTGGGGACCTACAGACACTAGAGCCTACCCAGTTCGGCTTTGTCAAGGGCAGATCCTGCCTTTTGAACCTGGCTGACTTCTTCGAAACAGTCACCAAAGCCATAGATGAAGGGAAGGTAGTCCACACAGCCTATCTAGACCTTGCAAAGGCATTTGACACAACACCCCACTCGGGCATCATAGATAAGCTATCCAGCTTAAATATAAACCCCTATGTCACAAGATGGGTCGCAAACTGGCTCAAAGACAGAACCCACAGACTGAGAGTTGCTGGAGCCATGTCAGACTCGAAACCAGTCACAAGTGGCGTCCCACAGGGTTCTGTCCTGGGACCACTCTTGTTCAGTATATACTTTTCCGAGGTACGGGCAAACGTGGGAGGACTATGGCTCACCAAGTTCACAGACGACTGCAAACTGGGCGCTATAATCAACTCTCCAGCTGACACAAACATCCTTCAAAAAGGTCTCACAGAGACAGATAACTGGTGCCAGCGCCATGGTTTAAAGCTAAATGCCAAAAAATGTATAGTCATACCCTTTGGCAAAAAGAATGTGCCCACAAATTACCACATAGGCGGAAACCCATTAAGTACAGAGAAAGTTATTAGGGACCTGGGGACCCAAGTTGATAGCAATCTCTCCTTTGAAAACCACATTGCCAAAGTGGTTAGAAAGACCTTCTACATAGCCCACCTCATCACGAAGGGTTTCACATCTGGATCAAGAGAGGTAATTGTGCCCCTTTATTCATCATTCATCAGGCCCATCATAGAATACAATGCCCCTTTTGGGATGTACCTTACCCGACACCTGCAGCAATTAGAAAGACCCCAAAAGTATCTCACCAAGAGGATCAAGGGTCTCAAACAGATGCCATATGCTGCTCGGTTAAAAAAACTCCAGCTCTACTCAGTTGCATACCGCCTACTTCGAGGCGATCTATGCCTGACATACAAAGCTATGTCAAATCCAGAATTAATGGGCATGCTCCACCTCAGTAAATCTAAATCCCTTAGAGCCACACGCTCGAGGGACTTGAACCTCAGCACAGAAATAAATAGAACTTGCTGGAGGGAGAGGTTCATAACCCAAAGGCTCCCTTCGCTCTGGAATAGAATTCCAGTTCATGTGAGGCAGAGCACCTCACTGAATCTCTTCAAGAAGAATCTCGATAGGTGGATGGGGAATCGTAGGTTTGCCCCAGGGATTACTCCTGTGTCACTATTAGACAGAGGCACAGTAAACTAAACCTTAAAAAGGGCACAGTATACTCAAATCAAGGGGTGGCGTAAGCCATACAGAATCGGGCTAGGCTTATAATTGCCTCAGGGCAGATAGCCTAGTATGAACCTATGAACCTATGATTTCCTCCTCTCCTGTCTGTAGAGCATCAGCACTTTTATGTACACAAAGAGAAGTGGTTTCAAATATTCCAAGCCTCGACCAGGTTTCACTTGCAAAAGCAAACTATGAAAAAAGTTACCTGAGCAGTTTTTTTAGCCATCAGTTGATGAGAAGAAGCAAGATGTTCATATTTTGATAGAAGGTGGCTATACTAAAGTCATGCAGTAGAAGGCAACTGTAACTGCTGTGAACTCTGCAGAAAACAGGTGCCTGAGGCCTGACTTAGACACAGGTTTTTAACTTTTTTCCTACACCTTCCCAGCTCCTGAGATGACGAGAAAACCCTCTAAAACATTCTTTGTGCTGGATCCACTTCTTATCGCTGCCATGCCTGCAGAGTTGCTTTTTCTTACTCTGACAAGCTGAACTTTCAAAGCTATACAACAAAGCACAATAAAATCACATTTTTTAACACAGCAGTGCAAAAACTTTTAACAGGCAGGCTTTTTGTAGTAACTAAAAACACTTCGGATCTATTTCCGATTTAAAAACTACTGCTTACTTAACATAATAACCAGATGTTACATACAGAGGTGGATTACTACTTGAAAGCCAAACAGACAGAGCACCAAGTAAGCCTTCCAAACAGGCTCTAAGTTCTCTTTAAGAATATATTTTTTTCTTCTAATGACAACCAAAAGTAAGCAGAAATACCCAAGTGAATATTTCAATCATTTCTTATAAATTGTATTTTCTGTTTTGCAACAGCAATCAACTAGCATTGCATTTTTAACCAACTAGTTAGTCACAGGGCCTCAATATTTTAGGGAGAAACAGACTTCTGAAGGCTACGGCAAAAAAAAAAAAAAAAAAAAAAAAAGAAAGAAAAAATCAGTTAAGTATCCATATCTGGCAGCTTGCACACCAGCTAATCCACTGCTAAAGCACCAGTTGCATCTCTGCAACAATGAATCTTATAATGTATACATGTAAAGGAGTGTGATATTAAGTACTAATTAAAATGTTTATGCAAAGTAAATAAGATAAATGTTTAAGTCTTAAAGCTTCAAAATGAACAAGCTGTGGGCAGCAGCACAGACTCTACATGGTGCCCTATAGGGGGAAGAGTTGTACAGACCAACTGCTTTGGGCATCTACTGTGGTGCGGAGTATCCTAAAGACAGGAAAACACGGATCACAGACTGCGGGCCGTGGCCAAGACTAGCCACTCGACGGTGTAAAATATGGCTCTAGGTGATTTGGTCATGTTTACTAAACTGTTACCATATGCAGAAATTTTCACATATACATACAAGTTTCTTCTGCCCTATATTTCCAACAACCAGGTTAGAACATTGGCCTGTGCCACAGCTATTGGTTTTCAGTTCATTTTTCACTAACAGTAGATGTTTGAATGATGACTGCTGCAGAAGTCTTTACTATATGGGTTATATCCTGCCAAGGATATAACAGCTAGCCAGCTTCCTAAAGCTTTAGGGCACTTTCCATTCGCCCAGTCAACTCAAACGGAGTTGACTAAAAAGACAGGATTGAGGGCTAAACCCTTCAGAGCTTTCATGCTAACAGAGAGGGGGAGGCTGACACCTGAAAGGACAATGCTAGGAACAACAAAACAAGAAGAAATTGAGCAAGTGTTAGATTCTCAAACACAAAATTAAGATTCCAAGGAGGGGCCACTGGCTTCCTTGGATGCCTCTTATGAAAAACCCCATTTAAAAACATTCTGACATCAGAATGCTCTGAAAGAGGAGTAAAAGCTCCATGGGCAGACATGCTGAAATGGCCAATAAACGAAACCTGATGAAGAAGTAAGAAAGGCCATAGGATAGTAACTCACAAATACTGTAAAAACAGTGAACAACTAGGCCTGAAGGGGTGCTGGTTATGTTACTGGCACTAACTAGAAAACCTTTGCTGTTTGCCAATAAATGGTTTTCTGGTAGCAGGCTTTCTTGCATCCATTAGTACCTGCTGCACATCCTCAGTAAACAGGTGCCTAAAGGGAATTAGGGCCTTATCATTCAGGCAGTCAACTGAATTTAATCAGATTTGGGGTGTATCAAAACCCTTAATCTTCTGTCAGTAGATCAAGTCTGTGAGGAAGTTTGTGGTAACTGCCCCTGGTCATTTCCAAAATAATGGAGAACCACTGTTGTCTGGGCTAAGAAGAGTCACCACAATGATCTTAGGGGAATTCCTTATGAATCTTCAGAATTACCCTGTATATTAGTGGAAAGGGTGGAAAAGCATACAGGAACATTCTTGTCCAATTAAAAAAAAAAAAAAAGGCATCTCTCTTCCACGCCTTCTTGCCTGGAGTTCTGGAGCAGAATCTTGACATCTGCTTCTTCAGAGAAAAAGGCAAATAAGCTTACTTCAAGAACTGACGATGGATGGAAGACCCCCCCCCCCCCGATCTATTCCATTATTAATGGTCTGCCCTTGACCTGCTCAACTTGTCTGCCATACAGTTTTCCTCTAATGGAATGTAGGATGTCTGGAGAGTGAGATTGCGCTGTGAAGCTATAATCCAAGCTAACACGGCTGGCCTGCAAGGGGGGTATGACCTGATTCCCCCTTGCTTGCTGATGTACCAAATGACTGCGACATTGTCTGTAACAACTTGAAGACATCCCAGAGACCAAAGATGATTCAGAGAGTTGAGTGCCTTGCTCGGGGCAGGCATCCTTTTTACATTTACATGCTTGTATCTCTCCTTTGGGTGTGTTTCCCAAGCAAATTCCAATGTGTCTGTCACAACTAACAGCTTTGGAACAGGGAGAGAGAAGGAAACACTTGGATTTAAGAATATTTGCTATCTCCACCAAGTGATTTCCCTTCTGACAAATCCTACTGGGGTTTGAAAAGACAAGGGATGTTGGTGCTGGAACTAAAACTTCAGTACCTTTGTATCTTTCTCATGTGGAGTTTTGACAAGAGTATCACAAGAATCATAGATGCCATGAGAGCCAAAATCCTGTGGGTTTCCCTTGCAGTGACCAAAATTTGAGTAAAAAAAACACAGAAATAGATGCAGATATAGGTCTATTTTTTCTAGTGGAAGAAAAACATGGAATCCAAGCTTTTGTAAGAGATCTTTCAGCCAAGTGAGAGATTCCTTATACTTTGAAAAAGACTCTGCAAAAATGAGTAAGTTGCCTAAATATGGAAAAATGTGGATACCCTGTAGCCGGAAATGAACTATGACTGCAGCCAGATACTCTGTAAACAGTGGATAGTCCAAAGAGTAGTGCAGAACTAATAATGTGATCCAGACACACAATGCCTGAAGTCTGGATACGATATGCATCTTTTAAATCTAGTGTTACCAAGAAACTTGAATGAGGAAGAGGAGGTAACAGGTGGTGAAGTGGCATCATTCTTAACTTGGGCACTATCCCAAACAGGTAGGATCTCCAAACATTTTCTTTGGCACTAAAAACATTCTTGAATAAAAATGTTTCCCCACCTGGGAAGGAGGAACTGGTTCTATCACTTCTTGGACAGCACATAATGAAGGAAAGGTGGAAATAAGAGAGTCTAGTCTGGTGGATGAAGGATTATCCCCTGGAAAGGAGGAATTTCCTCCCACTGCCATCTGTAATCTTGACAAATGATCTTCAGAACCCAGCTGTCTGAAACTATTTGTTGCCAAACAGAAAAGTGCAGACTCATACTTTCTGGCAGGAAAATGGGGCTATCAGGGTAGGCGTGGGTGGAACAAAGCCCCTTGAATAATCATTCCGACTTGGTGGACTTTTCTTGGTTTTTGGGAGGTTTCAGAATTTTCTGAACTCCCTTTGCCATTTCTACTTAAACGTTCTGTTTACTTGGTTTGTTGGGAATGTTTATTTTGCTTTTTGCCAAAATTGGAAAAGGGGTTAAAGAATCCCTTAGAAATTTTGGAAAAGGAAGGATAAAAAAATCTTACAGATTTCCTGCATCAACTTACCCCTTTCATCACACTTTTTGATCACTTCTGCAGCAGAGGGCCCAAAAACCAAATCTCTACCCAGAGAGAGACTTTGAAATCTCATTTTTAAAAACATGTGGAAGGTTCTGAGAACACAGCCAGGCAAACCTCCTAAAAACAGTACCAGTGGCCATAGGCCTGGAAGAAGCATCAACGGAGTTACATACAGACTGTAAACAATGAGTAGTGACTTGTACAATAGAAGAAACTAAATTCATAGGTAGGTACTAGGCTATCTTCCCGGCATTTATAAGACTAGCCAGAATGCGTTGGCTTTTGCTGCCCCCTTGGATTAGATGCCTGTGCCTCTGTCCAGCAGAGCCACTAAAGTGATCTCCGAGGTAAACTTTCTGTTTCCCATCCACCCGTCAAGGTTTCTTTTGAAGAGTGTTGGCGAGGAGCTCTGCCTAACGTAGATTGGAATCTTGTTCCAAAGCATGGGAAGTCTCTGGGACAGGAATCTATCCCTCCAGTACGTCCTATTTATTGCTGTGGTGAGGTTTAGATCCCTAGAGTGTGTGGCTTGAGGGGATAAGGTTTTCTTTATGTGGAGCATGTCCATCAATTCTGGGTTGGACATGGCCTTGTATGTCATGCAGAGATTACCTCTGAGTAGGCGGTATGCAACCGAGTACAGCTGGAGTTTCTTCAGTCGAGCTGCATAGGGCATCGGTTTGAGGCCAGTGATCTTCTTGGTGAGGAACTTCTGTGTTCTTTCCAGCTGTTGCAGGTGTCTTGTAAGGTACATCCCAAATGGGGCGTTGTACTGTATGATGGGTCTGATGAGTGATGAGTAGAGGGGCACAATGACCTCTTGATCTGGATTTGAACCCTTTTGTGATTAGGTGGGCCATGTAGAAGGGTTTTCTAACCACTTTGGCAATGTGATTATCAAAGGTGAGATTACTATCTACCTGGGTCCTCAGATCCCTTATTACGTCTTCTGTATTTAAGGGACTACCACCTATGTGGTAGTTTGTGGGTACTTTGTTTTTTCTAAAGGGGATGACTATGCACTTTTTGGCATTTAGCTTGAGGCCATGATTTTAACACCAGGTATCCATCTCAGTGAGACCCTTTTGGAGGATGTCTGTGTCAGCCGGAGAGTCAATTATAGCCCCTAGTTTGCAGTCATCTGTGAACCTGGTCAGCCATATTTCTCCTGGTGCTTGCCTGTACCTCTGAGAAGTATATGCCGAACAGGAGGGGTCCTAGGACTGAGCCCTGGGGAACGCCACTTGTAACCGGTTTAGAGTCGGACCTAGCTCCCGCAACTCTCACCATGTGGGTTCTGTCTGTGAACCAGTTGGCAACCCATCTTGTGACGTATGGGTTAAAGTTCAGGCTGGTGAGCTTGTCTATAATACCAGAATGGGGAATGGTGTCGAAGGCTTTAGCGAGGTCTAGGTAGGCTGTGTGTACCACCTTTCCCTCGTCTATAGCCTTAGTAACTGTCTCAAAGAAGTCCACCAGGTTTAGAAGGCATGATCTGCCCTTAAAGCCGAACTGGGTAGGATCTGGTGTTTGGAGGTTCCCAATGTCTCTGTTAATGAGTTCCATGATGATGCACTCCATAGCCTTGCAGACCAAGCTAGTTAGGCTTATAGGGTGATAGTTCCTGGGGTCTGTTATGGCTACACCTTTGTGAAGTGTGTTTAGGTGAGGGGTTAGTTTGTCTTTGAGCTCATGTAGGATGCAGCCTGGGACACCATCCGGTCCCACTGATGCTGTGTTTTTGGCTTTGGAGAGGGCTGTTTTAACCTGAGTGTCTGTGACTTCAGGGACTTTACATTCTTCTGGTATGGTTATGGGCCCTTTTGGGGGTGAGGGGGGGGGGTGAAGTTTGCACTGAACCTGCCAGGATGTTGGCGATATTGGTCGGTTGAGTGTATTTTGTGCCATTCTGCACCAACCCCGAGTAGTTCTGAGCATTGCCACTTAGATTCTTGACATAGCTAAAGAATGCCTTGTGGTTATCTTTGGAGTCCTTGGCAATTTTTCTTTCAAAGCTCACCTTGGATGATTTTATGAGGGATCGTAGTTTCTTGCTGATACTGATCAGGGATGTAAGTCCCTTCTTGGGATTTTACTCTTTTCTGTACTAGTTTCCTCCTCCTATTGTATAGCTTGTTTATGGCAAGAGTCCACCAGACTGGCTTCCTTTTCTTGGAGGAGTGAGTCTTGGTTTTGCTTGGGATGGCACGCTCCATGCATTCTTGTAGGTGCCAGCAGAATGCACTAGTAAAGCATTTGCAGCTTGGACAGCATTACCCTTCAGCATGGGGGCTTTGAAACTTTCCACCTCGGTCTTAAGTACTGTGAAGTTTGCTTTTGAAAAGTTTTTCACAGTGGTTTCCTTGTCCGAGGGTGGGGAGGAATGTGGATATCCAAAGTGATTTGTTTACGGTCAGATCTAACCAGCGAGGGGTTGACCTCCGGTGTGGAACACCGGTCGCCCATGTCAGTGATGACCAGGGTCCAATATGTTGTCACTTCTGGTGGGAGTGTTGACCAGTTGAACCAGGGCATTTGAGTTTATAAATTCTAGGAAATGTTGGGCAAGGGAGTTAGTACTTGAGTAGTTCTCCCAGTTAATGTTTGGGTAATTGAAATCACCCAATATTAGGGTGTTTCCCAGTGTTTCCAGAAAAATGGAATGGGGGTCCTGGGACATGGTGGGTGATCTGTAGCAAGCTACAATTTGAACTGCAGTTTTGCCTGTTAGTTGCATGTGGATGATCTCTGAAGCATCGTGCTGTGCCACTAACCTGGAGGTGTGGGTATCCTTGATGAATATGGATACGCCCCCGCCTTTTGTATTTCAGTTTGGGTTCTGTGGCCGAAATGTATGGTATGAGTTGTAGCCTGGTAGTGCTGGGGTGCTCTCTGGAGCCTTAAACCAGGTTTCTGTTACTGCACATATATCGATTTTCTCCATACTGAGTAGTGCCTCGAGTGCGTGTATTTTGAGGTTTAGACTTCTGGCATTAAGTAGCATTACCCTCAGTTTTTTGTTACTTGTGCTATTTACGGCGGTGGGTTTGTCTCTTGAACCTTGCCTAAAAAAGGCACTATGGCAGTGGCAAGAGCCTTGGTCAGTATTTGAAAGCCTAAGGGTGACAGGTGCAAGATGTCTCTAGCGAAGCAGCGTGGCTTGTCGAGCATGTCATCCCAGGCGTACAGGCACTGGATTACCTTTGAATGACATCAGAAACTTAGCCAATTGTTGAAATAGAGAATTTTTTCTTTATACTGTGGTATCATTCTTGGTGAGGGCAGGATTTTACTCAGGGTCAGGGTCATACTGGCCTGGGCTACGTGATCAGAGAGCTCTTCCATGTCTCTCTTCATGTAGTCCAGGGAGGTACAGCTCAAGTCATTCACACCAACATGGACAATGACAGAGTCACATTTGTAGTTCGGGAGTGACCTGAGTGCTCGTGTTATGTTGTGGATCCTGGCACCCGCCAGGCAGCTAACAGTAACCTTCTCCTTATTCAGCCTAGTGAGTGGGATGTCAGTGTGCCTGACTATAGTCTCACCTATTACTAGTATGTTGGGTATGTTATTTTGCCTTAAGGGCTGTGATTGCATGGCACACTGGTTTTGTGAAGTATGTGTTTCATGGTTTGTGTTGGGGGTAGAGGCTGCTTGGTTGTTTGCTTTGGAGGTCTCTGTTGGTTTTGCAGATTTTTACTTAGAGCCTCAGAGTATGTTTTCATGTATTTGTGTGTGTTTTTTGCTGGTGCAGGTTTAATGGGTCTATGTGAGACTGGTGGTGTGATGCAAGTATTTCCCTTCTCCTCTTGACTGTCTGATCCAGTCTTGGGTTGAAAGAGCTTAGCCTCCAGTTTGGCTGTATAATTGCATCTCTCGCATGTATTAGTGTTTGGTGGTAGGAGGAGAGGGTTGTCTGTTTACATGAGGCAGTTGTAACATTGCCTCAAAATGCCCAGATTCACCAGTTGGACTGGAGAGTATACCTGAAACTGCCCTTTGGACATGCCTGGATAGGTACAGTGAACTGTTTCACAGCATGGCTGTTAAGGTCGAATAGAGAGCCTTGTCCTTCTGTACAGTACAGGAGGGTCTAGTGCTAGGGTTTATAAGTGCTTGCTATAATTTTTGAGCAAGTGCCGGGCTGAGAAATGAATGGCTTGAGTGCTTAAGTTGAAAGTTTGTCTCGTCCCAAGAGAAAAATTGAAGAGGAGACTTTGTGGAGCTGGGACTAGTTTTACCCTAGCTAACCGGCGCTGCCCGGTGCACAAAACTGGGCAAATGCAGTATTTATAGCAGGGAAATCAAAGAGATAGAAATTAGCCCAAAATGGCCAATAAACTTCTAATTTCTGGGCTGAAACCACTCCACCAGGGATAGACAGGCTGCTCAAAGCTCCCCTTTCTCACAGGTGAACAGAGAAACTTCCTTCTATCCAAGTAAGGTATGGGCAAACACAGAGATTTGTAACACAGCCCTGAATTCAGCACTAACCTGAAAACCTGACTACACTAGCTTAGAAAGGCGCGAAAAAGTATATATATATATATATATATATATATATATATATATATATATATATATACATACATACATATAGGTTCATAGGTTCATAGGTTCATACTAGGCTATCTGCCCAAGGGCATTTATAAGCCTAGCCCATAGTTATGTGGCTTTCGCCACCCCTTTAGTTTGAATAAAAACTATGCCTATCATTTTGCTGTGCCTCTGTCAAGCAGTGACACTGAAGTAATCCCTGGGGTATACCTGCAATCTCCCATCCATTGGTCAAGATTCCTCTTGAACAAGGCCAGAGAGGTGCTCTGCCTCACATGTACCGGGATTTTGTTCCACAGCATAGGGAGTCTCTGGGTGATGAATCTGTCCCTCCAGCACGTTCTATTTATAACCGTGTCAAGGTTTAAGTCTCGCGCCCTTGTGGTTCTGAGGGAGCTAGATTTTTTGAGGTGAAGCATATTCATCAAATCTGGGTTTGACATGGCCTTATATGTCAGGCACAGGTCACCTCTGAGCAAGCGGTATGAGACTGAACAGAGCTGGAGTTCTTTCAGTCGGGCAGCATAAGACATATTTTTGAGACCCTTTATCCTTTTGGTGAGGAACTTTTGGGGCCTTTCAAGCTGCAGCAGGTGTCTGGTCAGATACATTCCGAACGGGGCATTGTACTCAATCATAGGTCTAATGAGTGATGAGTACAGGGGGACGATGACCTCCCTTGATCTAGATGTGAATCCCTTCATGATCAGGTGGGCGATATAGAAGGTTTTCCTAACTACTTTAGCAACATGAGTGTCAAACGAAAGGCTACTGTCAACCTGGGTCCCCAGATCCCTGATGACTTTTTCTGTGCTCAGTGGATTGCCATCTATATGGTAGCTAGGGGTAACCTTGTTTTTCTCGAAGGGTATGACTATGCATTTTTTTGCGTTTAACTTCAGGCCATGGCTCTGGCACCAGTTATCCGTTTCTGTGAGGCCCTTCTGGAGGATATCTGTGTCAGATGTGTTTTCAACTATGGCGCCCAGTTTGCAGTCATCTGCAAACTTTGTCAGCCATAACCCTCCTGTGTTTGCTTGTACTTCAGAAAAGTAGATGCCGAACAAGAGTGGACCCAGGACTGAGCCCTGTGGGACACCACTTGTGACAGGCTTTGAGTCTGACATGGCTCCAGCAACTCTGACCCTGTGGGTTCTGTCACTTAGCCAGTTTGCAACCCATCTTGTGATGTATGGGTTTACATTCAAGCTGATGAGTTTTTCGATGATACCTGAGTGGGGTATTGTGTTGAAGGCCTTTGCCAGGTCGAGGTAGGCTGTATGGACTGCCTTTCCCTCATCAATGGCCTTGGTGACAGTCTCAAAAAAGTCAACCAAGTTTAAGAGGCAGGATCTGCCTTTGACAAAGCCAAACTGGGTTGGATCCAAAGTCTGCAAGTTCCCTATGTCTTTATTTATGAGTTCCATTATGATCCTCTCCATGGCTTTGCAGATAAGGCTTGTCAAGCTAATGGGGCGGTAATTTCCAGGGTCTGTGGAGGCACCGCCCTTATGAAGTGGGACCACAGTCGCCGTACGCCACTCCTTGGGTACGTATCCTGAGGTGAGGCTAAGATTAAACAGCTGTCCTAACTGTGGGTTTAATTCCTCGTTGAGTTCGTGAAGCACACAGCCGGGGACACCATCCGGTCCCATGGACGCTGTGTTTTTTGCCTTAGTGAGGGCAGTTCTCACCTGGGCGTTGGAGATGTTTGGGGGGCTACAATCCTCTGGAATAGATATCTCTCCTTTTGGGGGGGAGTTTGCACTGAACCTGTCAGCCAGTATGTTGGCAATGTGTGTAGGTTCAGTAATTTTCACATCATTTTGAACTAATTCTGAGCATATCTGGGAGTTTCCTCCTAGGTTTCTAACATAGCTAAAGAAGGCCTTATGATTCTCTTTAGAGTCCTTGGCCATTTTTCTCTCAAAATTTGCCTTGGATGATTTTATGAGAGCTCTTAGTTTTTTACTTATAATGATCAAAGGTGTCTTACCTTTCAAGGATTTTGCTCTATCTTGGAGTAGCTTCCTCCTTTTGTTGTAGAGCTTGTTTATGGCTGGGGTCCACTAGACTGGACGCTTGCCTTTGGTACAGAGAGTCTTAGTTTTGTTTGGGATTGCCTGATCCATGCAGTCCTGTAGGTGCTGGTAGAAGGCATTTGTAAGTGATTCAGCGGTTTGAGTAATGTTTACCACTGGCTCAGGGGCCTTAAAGGAGACCACACTAGTTTTTAGAAGTGTGAAATCGGCTTTTGAGAAGTTTTTCACTGTGGTCTTTTTGTTTCAGGTGGGGGATGAGGACCTCCAGCGAGATTAGTTTATGATCTGATCTCACTAGTGAGGGGTATACTTCGGTGTTGAACATTTTGATCCCATGTTCGTGATGATGAGATCAAGTATGTTTTCTCCTCTTGTGGGGATGGTGACTAGTTGTTCCATGGCATTTGAGTTTATGAACTCCAGGAATCTTTGGGTTAGAGTGTTGGGCTTGAGTAGTGTTCCCAGTCTATATTAGGGTAGTTGAAGTCACCTAGTATGATGGTGTTTGGAGATACATTTATCCTCCAATGTTTTCAGGAAGGCCATGTGAGGTTCCTGAGTTTGAGAGGGTGGCCTGTAACATGCTACAAATTGCAGAGCAGTCTTGCCTATGGTTAATTGCACCTGGATGGTCTCCGATGCATCGTGCGTTGCCACCAACCTTGAGGTGTGGGTGTCCTTTATGAATATGGACACCCCTCCTTTCTTGGTGTTGTCCGGATTTTGGGGCGGAACGCATGATATGAGGTGAAACCTGTTAGTGCTGGGGTGCTCTCAGGAGCCTTGAACCAGGTTTCTGTCACAGCACAGACATCGATGTTCTCCATATTGAGAAGGGCCTCGAGCGTGCATCTTGAGATTGAGACTTCTGGCATTGAGCAGCATTACCCTTAGTTTTTTCCTTTTGGTGTTCTAGGGTGGTAGGTTTAGAATTTGAGCCTTGCCTAAAAAGGCACTATGGGGTGGCAAGAGCCTTTGCCAATATCCGAAGCCCAGAGGTAACAGGTGCAAGCCGTCCCTTGAAGCAGCGTGGCTTGTCCAGCATGTCATCCCAGGCAGACAGACATTGGATCCCCTTTGAATGACACCAGAATTTAAGCCAATTATTAAAGCTGATCATCTTATCACTGTATTGTGGCATCATTCTAGGTGAAGGTAGGATACTGCTCAAGGTCAGGGTCATACCTGCCTGGGCTACATAATCAGAGAGCTCCTCGATGTCCCTTTTCATGTAGTCCAAGGAGGTGCGTCTCAGGTCGTTGACACCAGCGTGGACAATGACTGAGTCGTACTTGTACCTGCTGTTGAGAGACCTGAGTGCTTGCGTTATGTGGCGGATTCTAGCGCCCGACAGGCAGCTTACTGTGACCTTCTCTTTACTCAGTCTGGTGAGCGGGGCGTCAGTGTGTCTGACTATGGAATCACCAATGACAAGTGTGTCTGGCATTTTGTTTGGCCTTAAGGGCTGTGACTGTTTGACACTCTGACTGTGTGGTCTATGTGTTGCATGTGTTGGGTCGTGAGGTGGTAGTTGTTTGGGTGTCTGCTTTGGTGGCCTCTGCTGTTTTGGTAAATTTTTGATCAGATCCTCCGAGTATGTCTTTGTGTGAGTATGTGTATGATTTGAAGTTGTGATGGTACCATGTTTGACTGGGTATGTATTGTGTGTGGTTACCTTCTCCTCCTGTCTGGTCTTGCCAGTCCTATGTTGAGAGAGCTCAGCCTCCAGTTTGGCCGTATAGTTGCATCTCTCGCATGTATTTGTGTTTTGTGGGAGAAGGAGAGGATTGTCTGTGTACATGAGGCAATTGTAACATTGCCTCAATATTCCCAGGTTCACCAGTTGAGCTGGAGAGGACACTAGCAACTGATCCCTCGACATACTAGAAGTAGTAGATAAAGAGACTTTCAACAGACTCCGGGGGAAGTGGGTTTTAGGCTGGTGGGTACTATCTATAATAAGAGTGCTTTATCAAGGTGCAAGTACTGTAGGAGTAAGTGCTAGGCTTTACAGATAGAGAATAGTCTACTTGGGAATCAAGTAGAGATGAACTTTTCAGTTATAGGATATGCTGGTTAGATCAGCAGTACAGCTCGAGGAAGGTAGTTCTAAGGGAAAATTGGAAGAGTGGAATTTAGATGGCCCAAATAGTTTAACCTTGTTTAACCGCCGCTGCTCTTGTGTGCAACAGTGGTAACTCCGCGCTAAATCGCTCTTACGCGCGTTTAGCGTGTTTTATAGCAGGGGGCTGAAGGGAGCTAGGAATTGGCCCAAAACGACCAATGGACTACTAGTTTCTGGCTGAAACTTCACCAAATCAGACAAAAAGGCCGCTCAGTGCCTCCCACTCCCACTGGTAAGCAAAGAAACTTCCCTCCTTCCTATATATGTATGTATATATATATATATATATATATATATATATTTTTTTTTTTTAGAAAATAGAAGTAGACACAATCAAAAAACACTTTAAATGCAGAGAAAAGGATACTTATTGTTATATATCGTAGATCAGAGTTGTAGTCAATGCCCCTACTAATAAAGTATGAAGAAACACAAATACAGTAAAAGACGATGAATAAAGTGCAATTTATATATATATATATATATATATATATATATATATATATATATATATATATATATACACACATATAAAAAACAATAGAAAACCAACAAACTGATTTAAACAAGTTACCCAATTAACCAGAAAAAAAGCTCAAAACTGAGCCCTGATCCAGCAGTCTTCAATCAGACAAATTCGAACTGCACACTCCTGCTACTAGGGTGCAGGGGAACCTTCTCCAAAAAAAGATGGCCGGGATCAGTCCTCAAGTTATACAAACAAAGCTAGATTCAGCAGGCCTGAATCTGGTCTATGTTACAGCAACAAGATGCATCAATTGCAGAAAGAAAGTTCAAATAAACAGGCACAATAAGCCTGTGACCAGAAATTCCCAGCTCAGAAGGGCATAATCCATCCTCTCCTCCCACAAGAGTGCAGACCACAACTCTCAATGTAGAATAACTGGCCTGAAGCCCAAGTGCTTAAGCCAGAACTAATACACTTTTAGAACAGCAGACACTGGGCCTTCAATCAGCAATTCCCAGCTTAGAAGGATGTAAACTACCTGTCCTGCCACAACAGTGCAGACCACAAACCTTCTTAATGTAAAACTGGTATGAAGCCCAAGTGCTTAAACCAAAAGACTTAGAATAATAGTTACAATTTAATATCAAGCTACTACCAAGCAGTAAAAAGAAGTTACGTCTTACCATAAAGTTCTCGTTCAGTCATTACGCATAGGTATCAGTTCCGACTTCGGAACCGAGCAGGCCATCTTCCAAGCTCGCATCAGCTACAAACTCTCGAGCTAAACTCTTACCCAGAATTCCCCTCTCCCCGTTACCTCAGATTGAGTTTGCAAGTCAAAAGAAGGTAGAGGCTACCTTTGGTCAAATGACCTAAGAGAACCGCATGGTGAGATCCACTAGAAGCCACAGGAGGGGGAAGGAGGGAGGGTCGTAATGACCCAAACGAGGATCAACAATACAGATGGAACGTTATGGTAAGACATAACTTCTTTATCTGATATTGTTAACCCTCGTTCATTCGTTACGCATGGGACAGAGTCCCCAGCTACCTCTATTCCTGGGAGGCTCTCATGGAAGGACATTCCTGAGCACCACTGAACCAAAAGATGCTCTTCCCCTGGAGGCTAAATCCAATTTGTAATGATTGCTGAAGGTATGAGGTGCAGCCCAAGTTGCAGCTGCACAGATGTCATGTAAAGAAGCTCTGGCATGGAAGGCAGCAGAAGTTGCCACCGACCTTGTTGAATGAGCCTTCATGGTAGTAGGCAATGGGATATTACATTGTGTATAAATGAAGGTCACACAGTCTTTCAACCACCTAGCCAATGTGACCTTAGCAACAGCAGATCCTAACCTAGGTACAGAAAAGGCCAAAAATAACTGGTCTGATTTACGAGAGGACCTAGTCCTGTTCACACAGAAGCGGATATGCCTGTGAATATCTAGGGTATGTAGACAATACTCTTCTCTGTTTGAATGATTGGGAAAGAAAACTGGCAATTCAATGGTTTGATTAATGCCATTTCAGAGATCACTTTTGGCAGAAATGAAGGATTAGTTCTCAAAGACACTAACTCTATGAAAAATCTGGACTCCTGATGCACAAAGCTTGAAGCTCAGAGATAAGTCTGGCAGAAGTAATGGCGACCAAAAACAAGGTTTTCCATGACAAATATCTGAGGTCGCAAGAAGAAGCTGGTTCGAAGGGTGGCATTGTCAGAGCTTGAAGAACTAATGACAGGTCCCAAGATTGAATAGGTTCTCTAAAAGGGGGCTTCAAATGATTCACACCTTTTATGAAGGTCTTGCATAATTTGTGTGACATAAGAGAGGAGTCATGGACACCCTCATGGAAATTAGATATTGCAGCCAAATAAACTCTAATGGTAGAGGCCGACAGACCCGATTGAAATAGGTTGGTCAGATACTCTAATATTATCGACACCGGTGCTGAGAAGGGATCTACTTGTTTTTCTTTCAGCCAACAGGTGAATCTTTTCCACTTGCTTAGATAAGTAATTCTAGTGGAAGACTTATGAGATGCAATAAGAATGTCCCGTACTGGTAAAGAAAGATTGTTCTGCCTGGCAATCAAGGCAATTGCAGGAGCCAAGCTGTGAGATTCAGGCTGTCCAAGTTGGGATGAATCAGGTTCTGTGGATGTGAGATCAACTCCGGGGTTGGATGGAGAATCCGTGGTTTCTAGCAGGTGAGGCCAAAGGAAAGGGAACCAAATCAGACATGGCCAATATGGTGCTATGAGGATCACCTTGCTCTTCCACAGATGGGCTTTCTTCAGAAACTGGGGAATAGGTGGGAATGCATAAAGAAGACCCGAGGGCCAATCGTGGACTAGAGCGTCCATGGGTGACTGTCCCGGAGGGGGAATCGGGGCTAAGTAGTTGCTGCATTTGTAGTTGGTCAGGGATGCAAAGAGGTAGCAGCAAGGATGGCCTCAGTGGTGGAAGACCTCCGCCACTATCAAGGAATTCAGGGACCACTCGTGAGGTTGTAGAATGCACCTGCTGAGTCTGTCTGCTTTCACGTTGGAACTCCCGGGAATGTGCATTGCGAGAAGAAAATGGTTGGCAGCCATCACCCATTGCCATATCCTCATGGCCTCTCGACAAAGGGGGTAAGATTTGGTTCCACCTTGTTTGATGTACCAGACCACCGTCATGTTGTCTGATTGTATCGCAATCGTCCCAGACGGCAGCAGGGGATGGAATGCTTGCAATGCCAGAAGCACCACCCTCAGCTCTAGAACATTTGTATGCAGTTGAGCTTCCAATTCGGACCAAGTGCCCTGGACTGACGGTCCCTGACATAGCCCCCCCCCACCCCATCAGGGAGGCATCTGTGGTCACTGTAGCCTTGGGCTGCTGGGGGGAGAAGGGGTGAGACCATTGTGACGGGTTGTGGGTCATCCACCAGTTTAAATCCTGTTTGCATCTGTGGGTTACTCGAATCTTGGATGAAAGAGGATGCTGAAAAGGATACCATTGAGTGAACAGTAGCCGTTGTAAAAGCCTCATATGAAACCTGGCCGGGGGATCATGGTGATGGAGGCTGGCATGGAACCCAACAGCTGTAGTACAGAGTGAGCTGTGGATTTCTCCCTTGAAAGGATTGGGATCAGTTGTTGCTTTATCCTTAGAATTCTGTGCTCTGGAATGAATGCTCTGCAATTCTTTGCATCCAAGATGACCCCTATGAATTCTGTGGACTGAGATGGGGTGAGATTGGATTTTTGCCAGTTTATGGTTATGCCTAGAGTATGCCAGGGCTTCTTCCAATAGATGTCTGGTAAGGGGCAGAGATGAGCCAGTCGTCTAGGTATGGAAACACCTGGAATCCTTGTAGTCGCAAGTGAGCTGTGACATCTGCCATGCACTTTGTGAACACTCTGGGGGCTGTAGAGAGTCTGAAGGGCATTACTCTGAACTGGTAGTGACTGGCTCCGGCACGGAAGCGCAGAAATCTTCTTGATGGCCTGTCCACTTTTATGGGGTAGTACGCATCTTAAAGATCTATCGAGCACATCCAATCGTCTTTTTCCAAAAGCGGGAGGATAGACTGTATTGTGACCATCTGGAATTTTTGTACTCTCTCAAACTTGTTCAGTACACTGTGATCCAAAATTGGTCTCCAGTCCCCGGTTTTCTTTGGCACCAAAAATAGTCTCGAGTAGAATCCGAATCCTATCTGGTCTGGAGGAACTATTTGGATGACTCTCTTTCTTAGCAGCTTTTCTATCTCTAGTGCTGCTTCTTCCCTTTGACTGGGTGGAACGTCGGGAAGGTTTTTTTAAAGGGACAGGACAAAGATCAAAGGGGATATGATAACATCTGGTTATAATCATGGCACCAGTTGTCTGTTTCTATGAGGCCCTTTTGGAGGATGCTTGTGTCGGCTGGAGAGTCGATTATGGCACCCAGTTTGCAGTCATCTGTGAACTTGGTCAGCCACAGTCCTTCCATGTTGGCCTGTACCTCCGAGAAATATATACCGAACAAGAGAGGTCCCAGGACTGAGCCTTGTGGGACACCACTTGTAACTGGTTTGGAGTCTGACATGGCTCCAGCAATTCTAACCATGTGGGTTCTGTCCTTGAGCCAGTTTGCAACCCATCTAGTGACATAGGGGTTTATATTTAAGCTGGTGAGCTTATCTATAATGCCCGAGTGGGGTATTGTATCGAAGGCTTTTGCGAGGTCCAGGTAGGCTGTGTGGACCACCTTCCCCTCGTCAATGGCCTTGGTGACGGTTTCAAAGAAATCAACCAGGTTTAAGCGGCAGGATCTGCATTTAACAAAGCCGAACTGGGTAGGATCCAGTGTCTGTAGGTCCCCAATATCTTTATTTATGAGGTCCATGATGATCCTTTCCATAGCTTTGCAGACAAAGCTAGTCAGGCTTATGGGGCGATAATTTCCAGGATCCGTTGAGGCACCACCTTTGTGGAGAGGGACCACTATTGCTGTACACCACTCTTTGGGTACATATCCTGTAGTAAGGCTGAGATTGAACAGTAGTTTTATGTTTGGGTTTATCTCTTCTTGGAGTTCATGTAGGATGCAGCCTGGGACACCGTCTGGTCCCATTGATGCTGTGTTTTTTGCTTTGGAGAGGGCAGCTCTTACCTGAGCATCTGAGATGTCAGGGAGGCAGCACTCTGCTGGGATAGATATTTGCCCTTTTGGTGGTGGTGGGGGGGGGAGTTGCGCTGAACCCGTCAGCTAGGATGCTGGCAATGTCTGTGGGTTCGGTGTATTTTTTGTCATTTTGGACTAATTCTGAGCATATCTGGGAATTCCCACCCAGGTTCCTAACATAACTAAAGAAAGCCTTGTGATTATCCTTAGTGTCCTGTGCAATTTTTCTCTCGAAGCTGGCCTTAGATGATTTTATGAGTGCCCGTAGTTTTTTGCTAATACTGATCAGAGATGCCTTCCCTTTTTGGGATTTTGCTCTATCATGTAGTAGCTTCCTCCTTCTATTGTATACTTTGTTTATGGCTGGGGTCCACCAGACAGGACGTCTGCCTTTGGAGGATTGGGTCTTGGTTTTATTTGGGATTGCATGATCCATGCATTCCTGAAGGTGTTCATAGAATGCGTTTATAAAGGATTCTGTGGTCCGGGCCGTATTTTCCACAGGGCCTGGGGCTTTGAAGGATTCCACCTCAGTTTTGAGGAGTGTGAAATTTGCTTTAGAGAAGTTTTTCACTGTGGTTTTCAGGGCAGGTGGTGGAGTCGGGATGTGAATATCCAGTGAGATTAGTTTATGGCCTGATCTTACCAGTGAGGGATACACTTCTGGTCTGGAGCATAGAGTCCCCATGTTGGTGATGATCAGGTCCAGTATGTTTTCCCCTCTTGTGGGAGTGGTAACAAGTTGTTCCATAGCATTTGAGTTTATAAATTCTAGGAACCTTTGGGCTAGGGTGTTGGAGCTAGAGTAATGCTCCCAGTTTATGTTTGGGTAGTTGAAGTCTCCCAATATAATGATGTTTGGAGAGACCTTCATATTTTCCAGTGTTCTCAGGAAGGCCGAGTGGGGATCCTGGGTTTGGGAGGGTGGTCTGTAGCAGGCTATAAACTGGAAGGCAGTTTTACCCACTGTTAGTTGCACATGGATAGTCTCTGATACTTCGTGCTGTGCCACCAACCTGTAAGTGTGGGTATCTTTGACGAATATTGATACACCACCTCCTTTTGTGGTTCGGTCCAAGTTTTGGGGCCGAAAAGCATGGTATGAGGTATAACCTGGTAGTGCTGGGGTGCTCCCGGGATCCTTGAACCAGGTTTCTGTTACTGCACAGTTATCGATATTCTCCATGCTAAGGAGAGTTTCGAGTGCATGCATCTTGAGGTTTAGACTTCTGACGTTGAGTAGCATTACTCTTAGTTTCTTATACCTTGTGATACCTATGGAAGTGAGTTTGTCTTTTGAGCCTTGCCTAAAAAAGGCACTATGGGGGTAGCAAGAGCCTTTGCCAATATCCGAAAGCCCAGGTGTGACAGGTGCAAGCCGTCCCTAGTGAAGCATGGTGGCTTGTCGAGCATGTCATCCCAGGCTGACAGGCATTGGATCCCCTTTAAATGACACCAATACTTAAGCCAATTATTGAAATTGATCATCTTGTCTTCATATTGTGGCATCATTCTTGGTGAGGGTAAGATGCTACTCAAGGTCAGGGTCATACCTCCCTGGGCTACATGCTCAGAGAGCTCCTCGGTCTCTTTTCATGTAGTCCAGGGAGGTACGCCTTAGGTCATTCACCAGCATGGACAATGACGGAGTCATATTTGTACTTGCCTTGGAGTGACCTGAGTGCTTGTGTTATGTGGCGGATCCTAGCGCCCGACAGGCAGCTCACCGTGACCTTCTCTGTTCAGCCTGGTGAGCGGGACGTCAGTGTGCCTGACAATAGAGTCACCTATTACAAGTGTATCAGGTGTGTTGTTTAGCCTTAAGGGCTGTGACTGTTCGGCACGCTGGCTTTGTGAGCTATATGTTGCATGTGTTTTGTTTTGGGGTAGCGGTTGCTTGGGTGTCTGCTTTGGAGGTCTCTGCTGCTTAGGCAGATTTTTATTTAGAGCCTCTGAGTAAGTTTTTGGGTGTTTATGTGTTTGGTTTGCTGTTGTGGTAGGTCTATGTGAGACTGGAATTGTAGTGAGTGTGGTTTCCTTCTCCTCCTTACTGGTTTCGCCAGTACTGAGTTGAGAGAGCTTAGCCTCCAGTATGGCTATATGGTTGCATCTTTCACATGTGTTGGAATTTGTTGGGAGGAGGAGAGGGTTGTCTGTGTACATGAGGCAGTTGTAACATTGCCTCAAGATTCCCAGATTCACCAGCTGGACCGGAGAGGAGATTGACAACTGACCTTTGGACATGCTAGAATAGTATTGGGAATTCCTTTATAATTGAAAAAAAGGGGAGTTTGTGAGGGTGTAGTGCTTTTAATTTTTTAGTGCTGACTTATATAATTGCTTTAGTGAGCAAGTGCCAGGTAACTTAAATGCAATGTGTTACAGGTAACTTAAATGCAAAAACGACAAACAGTAACTTTCTTTCAAGTGAAACAAGGAAATAAGTACAGTAAGCAATGCAGATATCGCTAGGGATCCACAGAAGCGCTGAAAAGCCATGTTTTAGGTGGAATTAGCGTTTCAGGGAAATAACAAGCAAACAAGCATACAAACAAAACTAGATTCAGCAGGCCTGGATCTAGTCTATGCTACAGCAAACAAGGTGTACCAATTTCAGTAAGAAACAGTTCAAATATGCAGGCACTATAAGCAGAGGAAATTGAGGTAAGATCCATGGAGGGCTGTGAGTCAAGTTTCGTAGTAGTGGGTACCAGTGTTGATGTGGCCAGTCCGGAGCAATGAGGATCATCTGTGGTCTCTCTGATCTGGCTTTCAGTAATACCTGGGTCAGTAAAGGCAGAGGTGGGAAGGCGTAGACTGTCAATGCTGCCCAACTGAATGATAGGGCATCCACTTTCCAGACCAGGGGATAAGTCCTTGTGCAAAATTTTTGTAGCTGGCAATTGTTGGTTGAGGCAAACAGATTTATGTCTGGTGGTCCCAACCTTTGAGTCATCATTGAGAATACTTGTGGGTGTAGACTCCACTCGTGAGGGTCTGTCAAATTTCTGCTTAATTTATCTGCCAAAATGTTTTCTTTTCCTGGCAGGAATTGTGCTTGCAGTTGTACTTGGAAAGTTAATGCTGTGTTCCACAAGTCCATTGCCTGTCTGCATAGTGGGTAGGAGTGCGTTCCTCCTTGTTTGTTTATGTACCTCATTACTGTGGTGTTGTCAGTCCTTATTAGAAGTTGCCCTGGATGCAAGAGGTCCTTGAAGGCTGTTAGTGCATTTTTTACAGCTAGCATCTCCTTTTGATTGATATGTAATTGCCTTTGGTTTGCAGACCATTTGCCCTGTATACATTGTCCTGCCATGTGTGCACCCCAGGCGTAGTCTGATGAATCTGTTGTCAAGATTTGGTTTACTGGAGGTGAGACAAAATGAAGGCCCTTGTTTGCTTGGCATGCTTGAGCCCACCATAGAAACTCTTTTTGAAGGCAGGGAATGAGAGTTATACTTGCTTCGAGGCTGTCTCTGTGTTGAGACCATACACTTTTTAGGTACCATTGTAGTTTTCTCATATGCAGCCTTGCATATGCAATTAGTTGAATGCAGGATGCCATGTATCCCAATGCCTGCAGGAATTTCCTTGCAGTGAGCTGGGTAGAAGCTGTCATTTGTTTGAAGTACTGAGCCAGTTGTTTTTGCTTGTCTGGCGTGAGGTAAGCCATCTGGGCAGTTGTATTCAAGCTGGCACCCAGGAAAATTATTTCTTGTGAGGGTATTCATTTTGACTTCTTTTTGTTTACTGTGTACCCTAGGCAACTTAGCAACTTTGTTACAAAAGCCAGATGCTGTAGTAGGATGTCTTTGCTGTCCGCTTGGATCAGGCAGTCGTCCAGATATGGATAAATTTGCATTCCTCGCTGTCTGCAATATGCAATTACTGATGCCAGGCATTTCATGAATACTCTGGGTGCAGTAGATAAGCCAAAGGCCAATGCAGAGAATTGATAATGCGCTGTGCCTGCCAAAAATCTGAGGTATCTTCTGCAATCTTGTCTGATAGGGACATGCAGGTATGCCTCTTAGAGGTCCAACGTTACCAGCCAAGACTCCTTGCCCAGCATGGGAAAAAGCTGCTGTAGTGTGAGCATTTTGAATTTGGGAATGTCCAGGTACGTGTTTAGTATTGAAAGGTCTAAGATGGGTCTCCAGGCTTTGTCCTTTCTTGGTAATAGAAACAGTCTTGAGTAAAATCCTTGACCTTGCTCTTTTGCAGGTACCTTTTGAATTGCTTTCATGTTCATGAGAGCTGAAATTTGCTTTTGTGCCTCTGCCCATTGGTTTGTTGGCAGATTTGGCATGCCTCTCATCCGTGGCAAAGTGTGGAAATTAAATCTGTAGCCTTGGGTGATAATATCCAGAACCCATTTGTTATGATGTGCCACTTTAGTGAAAAACAGCCAGTTTTCCTCCTAGAGGTGCTGCCTGGGCAATTTTGCTTGGCAGGCGAAGAGGAAAGTCATTGAGCTTGTTTTCTGAAGGGTTTAGATCTGTCGTCTCCCCCCTTCGAGTTGTTGTTTGCCATTGTCTAGGCCTGAAGGTACCTTGTGCCTGGCCTCTGCCCCTAGGGTGTCTGTACCTGCCCCTTTGGTGTCTGTCTGAAGCAGGAAAGGACCAGTTTTTTGATGGCCAGTTTCTGCTGAAGCAAGGAGGTTGTACCTGTAAAAAATCTTTAACTGTTTGCATTGATTTTGCCTTTTCTTCCATCTTCTTTAAAACTTCCTCTGCTTTGACACCAAATAATGCATCCTTTTGCAGTGGAGCATCCAGTAACTTTGCTTTGACCTGTTCTGGTAAGGTCTGCTCTTTTAGCCAAGCATGTCTACGTATTACAGACCCTGTGACTGCTGCTCTACATGAGAGCTCCAAAGAATCAAAACCACACTGCAAGGAATGTTTTCCCACTTGTTCTGCTGCATGCAACAAATCTTGCATCCCTTTGAAATCTAGTTGATCTGTATGAGGGATCATTTTCTGTTTTAACTGAGTAAGTACTGCTGGTATTTAATCATGTGGAATTGGCAGTTTAATGCCCTCATGGCTAAAGTGGCAGAGGTATACACTCCCCCCCCCCATCTTTCTAATGCCCTGGAATCTCTTTCCGCAGGTAGTGGATTCTTAGCAGTAGAGGCCTTAACCCCCTTTGGGACCCTGGGAAATGGTTTCTGGGTCTGCAGCAGGGCTTTTATATAAAAACTTGTGAGTCAGGGACTCAACAGTATCTGTCTGGTTTAGGTGGTGCTGGAGGCAAGGAATCTGGATTTAGACTGGATTCAGCGTAGACATCATCCAGAATGTCTAAAACAGGAGGAATGGCTAGGGGTCTATGCTGTGGTAGAAGAAGAAACTCACAGAGTCTTTTCTTGGAGTCAGAGTAATCTTGTCCTTCCCAGTGGAAATGCTCTCTCATGGTGTGCAGAGTTTCCCCAAAAGAGAAGTCTTCAGGGGGGGGGGAAACAGAGGGAATAGGCTCCTCAGCATCTGAGTCTTCATAGAGAGGGAAGGGGTAATCCTGTTCCTCAGAATCTGCTGAGGAAATGGATTCCTGGTCAGAAGGAGGTAAATCTTCCTCCAGTCTAGGCCTTTTGTCAGGAGGGGGCTGGGAACCTCTGATAAGGGTAATCAGGTCCTCAGCCATTTTGAGCACCTGTTTTTTAGGCATAGGGGCCTGTGTGGGAGTCTGTGGACCCGGTTTCTTAGCCTTTGGAAGTTTAGCGTATGACTTAAGGGAGAGAGTCGTTGGTTTAAATACGCCTTCTGAAACCAAAGGCCTGTCCATAGTCTCCGGATCGCCGCCAGTGCTGGCATCCGCGAGTTGAAGAGGAACCGGCTCCAGCGGCCCAGTAGACTCTGACAGAGGCAGTCGTATTTTCTAAATCTGCGGTAGTCAGGGGCTGCTTAGGCGCCTCACTTAATACCGAAGATCCGGCGGCAGGCCTAACAGAGACCTCGGTATCTGGTCTAGGTTGCCTGTCTTTGTCCTTTCGTTTTTTAAGCATAGTGGTTGTCGGAGGTTCCGACGACATAATGTAGTTGAATTTTCTGCCAAAATAATGTCGGGCGGTGTCAGCCCGACGCTTAATAGTGCGTTTATTGAACCTAGCGCAAAACCGACAACCAGAAACGTCGTGGTCTGGGTCTAGGCAAGGAATACAATAAGAATGAAAATCCTTATGAGGTATTTGCTTCCCACAAGAAATGCAATTATTAACTTTGCCTGACATCGGTCTGAGGCAAGAAAAGTTTCCCCAATGGGGTACTTAGCTTTATAGAAGACTTCGGCTGAAATTCTGTTCGAAAATCTCAGGAGCTGGCCGACCGGCACTTGCAAACTGCTTCTGCTTCGGGCACCGCGCGGCAAGAAAGACTGAAGAAAATGGTGTCGGCTGCCTCTGTTATACCCCTGCCACACTGATGTCAGGGAAGAAGCAACGACAACAGACGCCGGACCAAGGCTTTGGAATTCAGGCTGACTGCGGGACCGCCTGACGGCAGGATAACCTAAGTGTGATGACTGCAGCAGCATAGCACAATGAACATCTGGGTACTGACGTCGGCCAACGCTGATGCAAGAAGACCAACAGCTCCAAGCCAAAATATTGGGTAACCATCTAGTGCTCTTGAGCAAAAGGGCTTGAAGGGTGAATACCCTAACCTCTAAATCAAAACAAAAAACGCTGGGTGAAGCCAGTCCTGAACCCTCAAACCAAGTAGGGGGCTGTTAAGATAGCTGGCATCAAAGGCATATGCAATCTGTCAGTACAAGGGCCAATAAAGAGGCTGAACTCAAAAGAAAAGAATGGGCAAGACCCATATCTAACTGTTTCTGCAGCACAGCCTTTAACAACTTCAAATACTCCTATGTTCAACGAATTAGACCTGTAGAAGGAAACCAGGTGTTATGGACCTGACAGAAAGGGGCCTAGAAAGGGATCACCTGAGAAGAACCACGTCAGAAAGAAAATACTATCTCTTCTGGATAAATCAGTTCAAGCAAGTTTGAGACAATATCTACTCTACACATCTCACTATTTAATTTCTCACCAGTCAAACCTTCCTTACTAACAAACCTTCTCCCCTAACCATCTATTCTTTTCCTCTCATCTCCTCTTTTCTTCAAAACCTCTCACGCCTTCTCGATTAATACTCTCCTTTCAAGATTTACAAACCACTATCCCATTTTTCTTATAATCAATTTCCTCTCCAACATAAAAGTCACATTTTTTCATATTCTAGCTTCATTATTGTGGCATTTTCTCTTAAAAAATATGGGGTTTGTTCTACCTGACCTACAGCATGTATAACTTGCAGCATTTAGTTGATTGTGCTCATGCCCTATGTACACACTTTGTATAGGACTACTGCAAATGTTTTCATATTTGTATTGTACATGATGTTTTATCTGTCAGTAAAATTGATTTACTTGTAAATTCTCCCCAGTATCTACTGAAAAGGGGTTACTGTACAGTCAGACTTTCCAGGTAAGCAAACACTAAATAAATAAATTCTTCTCAATCACATGAACTTTAGTGGTGGCGGAAAAGCTCATACGTAAGCAGATCCCTCACATTCCTTAGTAGGCTTATCTTTAGTTTCACTCCAAGCAAACTAGACCTTTGAGGGAGGCACTTCTGAGGCATCATGTCTAAGTAGTAGGCCTTTACATATCTATTTTTCCTTCAACTAATGTCTACTAATCAAAATTGTTACAAATACCCAACTATACTGTAAGTGGGAAGCAGTCAGACAAGTAAAATATATCAAATGTCTATCCTGTATTGGAATTTTCGAGCTGCCAACACATTTCTTAAATCCAGATTTTTCAATCATGAACCACAAAAACATACCAGTAGGTGGGGACAAATCTAGCAGGGTTACATTAATATCATCAAAATGTGTCAAACTAATGTGGAAATATTTGGATTGTTTCACCAATTCACATTTGGGAAAAAGTCTGTGTATGAATGATTGCAACACTAATAGGTTCAAGTGTGTGTGTGTGTGTGTGTGTGTGTGTGTGTGTGTGTGTGTGTGTGTGTGTGTGTGTGTGTGTGTGTTCTCATCTGTCTCTGTGTGCCTGACTGAAGTGAAACTAGGGTGCATGTGAATGAAAAACTAGTGTGTCGGCCCAATTTCCATTCTGGTAAAAGTCCGAGTATGTGCGGGTGTGACATTGACAGGTTCAAGTCTGTATGTGGCTGAGTTCTGGATAGGATAAATGTTTGTGTGCATTTGTATGCTGTATGCAACACAGGCTTGATGTGTGTGTGTGTATGACAGTGAGTGAGTGAGTGAGTGAGTGAGTGAGTGAGCGAGCGAAAATGGCAGATTTTGTTGACTGCTTTTGTGTGTGTGTGTGTGTGTCTGACTGAACAAGTGAAACTAGTGTGCCTGTGAATGTAAGACTAGTGTATCGATATGACAAGAGATTGCGTGTGAGTGTGCAGGCACGCATGACAGAGATTACTGGGGCAGTGTGATGGTCTTACTGTGAGATATGTAGACAATGGGGTCAAAGTAGTTCTTGTCTCACTACAGTTGTGGGATCTCCAAGTTAGTATATATTAAGTTACAAGAGCTGTGTGTGTGTGTGTGTGTATGTATGCGGGGGGGGGGGGGAGCCTGTGCTGCAAAACAATAACTTAATTTTTTATATGAAGTCAGCAGAATGTGCCATCAGTAATGTTACTTCTGATTAAAGTTTCTTCAGCAAAACTGACAAACTCATCTGGCAGCTACATCACCAAACCCTAAGACACTTGCGCAAAAACAAGCTGCAAAGGCAAAACTGAACAAGATAGCAAAAAGGGGTAGAAAATCCCGTGCTCACGGAAGATTGCACTCAACAGCAATCTAATCAGATTTATAAAATAATAATCAAATTTCTCACCAAACGATGCCCAAAGAATCAGCAACACAAATGATGACACACTCAAAAGAAATAAGCAGCTGCTTCCTGTAGCTCAGTGTACTGCGTTTGACTCCTTCAACCATCATTTGCCAACTGTATGCCAGACAGTGCTCCTGGGTCTCCCCTGAAAAAGAAATCTTGAATCCAGTGGGCTTATCCAGTAAACAAATGTATTAAAAAAAAATGCAGTACGGATGCAAAACCTTGGGCTGTTCAGGACTGCTCCAGTGGGATGAATAGCATACAAGATCTGGGGAATGGTGACACAGTGGTACAATGGAGTGTGTTGTCACCTCACAGAAAGAGGTTCCTCAATTCGATTCTCGACTGGGGTGCCTTCTGTGCAGTCTCTGCATGTCCTCCCTATGTTCGGGTGGGTTTCATCTGGGTGCTCTGGTTTCCTCCCACATTCGAAAGACATGCAGTAGGTGGACTGGACACAAATGTGAGTGTGTGTGCAAGTGTGTGGCATGGAAGAAAGTACAGTTTTGTACCTACCATAAATGTAGATGTCCGAGAGGTATGCATCTGCAGTCCTAACAAATGGGTTGTCCTGGCCTCAGGCAGCCCTTCGGTTGGCCGGATTCCAAAGTCTGAGTCTGGCCTCGGCTGATGTCGCACTTCACCCGACGTCATAGCTGCAATTCAGCGGGTATAAAGGCATCAGCCGACACCATCTTCCTCAGTGTTTCTTGCCCCAGATGCCAGGTGCCCTCCAGGAAGGCTAAATTTGGATAAATGCAAATGTTTCCAAACAATAGAGAGCAAATAGAAATAAACATGTATATACATATATACAAACAAATACACCATAATAGATTCCCCCAGCTAGCTACAAGATGGGCAAATACCCTAGGAGTACCACAGAGGGGAAGGAGGGTGGGTAATCCTGACTGCAGATGCATACCTCTCGGACATCTACATTTATGGTAGGTACAAAACTGTACTATGTCCTTCAAGGATGCATCTGCAGTCCTAACAAATGGGTAGAATACCATAGCCAAACTGGGGAGGAGGTAATAATAAGATTATGGTGTAGTTAAGATCCCTTGCAAAACAGCAGTGGCAAAACCTGCTCGGGATCTGGAGTATAAGGGTAGATTATAATGCTTGGCAAATGTATGCACGGAGCTCCAAGTAGCAGCCTCTAAAATGTCCTTGGTAGCCACTCCTCGTAAAAAAGCTGTAGTAGTGGCTGTAGCCCTTGTGGAGTGAGGTCTGATGTTTTCTGGAGTTGTCTTTCCATGGTAAGAGTAACAAAATCTAATGCAATTTCCTATCCACTTTGAGATTGTCTGTTTTGAAATTGCTTTTCCTTCCATTCCTGTTGCATATGCTACCAGTAGCTGGTCAGTTTTTCTATTGCTCTTGGTTCTGTCCAGGTAGTAGCGCAATTGCCTATGTACATCCAAGGTATGTAATAATCTTTCTCCCCCTGTTCTGTGGGTTGGGGAAGAATGTAGGTAGGTGGCTAGCTTGGTTTAGAGATACCCTGGAGACCACCTCTGGCATAAAAGTAGGATTAGTTCTCATGGACACTCTATCTTGATGGAAGATAAGGATGGGCTGTACTGCCATTAATGCCTGTAATTCAGAAACCCTTCTTGCTGAAGTGATTGCAAGCAGGAAAGCAGTTTTCCATGATAAGTACTGTAATTCTGCTATTGCTGCTGGTTCAAAAGGAGGGAGTGTCAACTTTTCCAGCACAAAGTTCAAGTCCCATGCGGGCAATGGTGGCTTCCTTGGTGGCTTTACATTTTTAATTCCTCTCAGAAACTGCCTGAGTAGAGGATGAGAGAAGACTGGAGGGTCCATGTTGTATTCTGCTGAAATAGCTGATGCATGAATCTTAATGGAAGAATAGGACAGGCCATTGTGGAAAAGTTCTGCCAAGTATTCCAGGATGTTAGCTATGTTTACCAGTGACACATCTTCTCCTTTAGCTGCACTCCAAATGAGATATCTTTTCCATTTTGCTGAATAAGTTTTCCTTGTTGAGGGTCTGCGAGCCTCCAAGATAATGTCTTTAACCCTTTGAGATAAATCTGGGTTATTTTGTCTTATGCAATGTTCCAGGCAGCTAGCTGCAACGTTTTTAAGTTTGGATGCAGGGTTTTTAAGTTGTTCTGTGTTAGCAGTAAGGGAACTAGGGGCAGAGGCCATATTTGTTCCCGAGACATACTCCTCAGTAATGGGTACCAATGCTGCCTCGGCCAGTCTGGAGCTATCAGGATGATCCTTGGGCGGTCTTCTTTGATCTTCAATAGCACCTTGTGCATCAAAGGAAGAGGTGGGAACGCATATGCTGTCAGGTTTTCCCAAATGAAAGCTAGGGAGTCCACCTTCCAAGCCAGAGGGTGGTATGTCCTTGTGCAGAATTTTTTCAATTGGTGGTTGTGTGGGGATGCGAATAAGTCTATTTCTGGTAGTCCCCATTTCCTTGTAATGGATTTGAAGATGTCTGGATGCAGCATCCATTCGTGGGCATCCGTGGTAGTTCTGCTTAGGATGTCTGCTAGTATATTTTCTTTTCCTGGTACAAATATTGCCTGGAGCTGAATGTTGAAGCTCAGGGCCACATTCCAGAGGTCCATTGCCATCTGGCATAGAGGGTATGAATGTGTGCCTCCCTGTTTGTTGATGTACCACATAACTGTGGTGTTGTCCGTCCTTATCAGCAATTGACCCTGTTGAAGAAACGGTCTGAATGTCTGAATTGCCAGTTTTACTGCCAGCATCTCCTTTTGATTTATGTGTAGGTTCAGCTGGTCTTGAGTCCATAAGCCTTGTATGCACTTGTCCAGCATGTGCCCCCCAACCGAGGTCTGAGGCGTCCGTGGTGATAGTCTGGCTTGGTTGAGGGCTGTGGAAGGGCAGTCCTTTGTTCAATTGACAGGCCTGAGCCCACCATTGGAATTCTTGCTTCAGGCATGGAATTATTGGAATTTGGGTTTCTAGGCTGTGCTTGTGCTGAGACCATAAATTCCTTAGGTACCATTGCAACTTCCTCATATGTAGTCTGGCATGTGGAATCAATATTATGCAGGATGCCATGTAACCCAGGGCTTGCAGGACTTTCCTTGCTGTTAGCTGGTTCTGCGTTGTTAATGCCATGAAATAGAGAGGAAGGTGCTTCTGCTTTTCTGCTGTGAGGGATGCCATTTGATTTGATGTGTCCAGTTCTGCACCCAAGAAAGTTATCCTCTGGGATGGTATCAGCCTTGACTTTTTTATATTGACTGTGTATCCCAGGGCTTGTAGCAGATGAATGACCTTTTTCAAATCTTTTGCTAATTTGTTTTGTTGTCCGCTTGTAACAGGCAGTCGTCCAGGTAAGGGTAAATTTGAATTCCCTGAAGCCTGCAATGAGCAATTACTGATGCCAGGCATTTCGTGAATACTCTGGGCAGTAGATAAGCCAAAGGGCAATGCTGAGAATTGATAATGCTCTGATCCTGCAAGAAATCTGAGGTATCTTCTGCAATTTGGTCGTATGGGGACGTGCAGGTATGCCTCCTTGAGATCTAGAGTTACCAGCCAAGACTCCTTGCCCAGCATGGGAAGAAGCTTCTGTAGGGTCAGCATCTTGAATTTTGGAACAATGAGATATGTGTTCAGAGCGGACAGGTCTAGAATAGGTCTCCATTGGTTTTCTTTTCTTGGCACCAGGAAAAGTCTGGAGTAAAATCCTTGCCCTTGTTCCATAGACGGTACCTTTTCTATAGCTCTCATCCTTATTAAGTTGTCTATTTGTTCTAGAGCTTTTGTCTCTTGATTTGGAGGTAGGTTTGGCATTCCTCTCTTCCTTGGTAGAGTATGGAAGTGAAACCTGTAACCTTTGTCTATTGTCTGTAAAATCCATTTGTCTCCTGTGATGTAATGCCAGTTTACTGAAAATAAGGCTAGCTTTCCGCCTAAGGGTGCATCTAGTTGTTCCCTGGTAGGCGGTCTCAGAGCCAAGTCACTGTGATTGTCCTGTGGAAGTGGTAGTGGCTGGATCTGTGGCAGTACTCCGCTGGTTGTTAGGCTGCCACTGGCGTCCCTGTAGGCACCTCTGGATTGACCCCTGCCTCTTGGGCGCCTATTCCTGCTCTCTGTGCTCTGGTGGTGTCTGGAAAGGACCAATTCTTGGAAGGCCAGTTCCTACTAAACCTTGGAGGCTGGACCTGTAAGAAATCCTTGACTGTCTGGACAGATTTTGCTTTCTCTTCCACCTTCTTCAGCACCTGCTGTGCAGGTGAGCCAAACAAATTATGCTTATCCATGGGAGCATCTACGAGCTTTGATTTTACATGGTCTGGTAAGGACTGCTCTTTTAACCATGCATGCCTTCTGATCACTGTACCAGTCATATTTGATCTAAAGGAAGCCTCCAGTCATCATAGCCGCATTTTAAGGAATGATTACTGACCTGCTGTATGTTATGTACCATTTCCTGAAGAGACTTTTTGTCTAATGGTTCAGGCGAGGACAGTTTTTTAGTTAACTGGTCTAACAAATTCCTGATACTGAATCATGTGGAATTGACAGTTTAAGGCCCTAGCCGAAAGAGTAGCAGAAGTATAAACTTTTTTACCCCATCTCTCTAAGGCCCTAGATTCCCTTTCAGAGGGGAGAGGGTTTTTGGCAGAGGTAGCTGCTACAGCCTTGGGTCCCTGTGAAATAGTTTCAGGATCTGCAAAAGGAGCCTTATACAGATGATAATGTGTGTCCGAACCCTGTAGTACCTGTCGGGCTTAGCAGGGGCCGGAGGGAGTGAATCAGGGGCAGTACAAGCATCATTAAATGCATCATCCACAACAGTAAGTACTGGAGGAATGGCTAAAGGCCTATGCTGTGGCAAATGCAAAAAGGTCCTAAGCCTTTTCCTAGAGTCTGAAAAATCCTGGCCCTGCCATTGAAATTGTTCCCTCATAGCATGCAAGGTTTCCCCAAAAGAAAATTCCTCAGGCGGAGAGGCAGAAGGAATGGAGTCTTCTGCATCAGAGTCCTCATAAGGAGAATAAGGGCCTTCTGGAGGGTTTGTATTTTCTGAATCATCAGAAGAGTAATCTGAAGAAACTGGCTCAGGGGGCTCTGCTCTAGGCTCTTTGTATAATAATATGAATGATTGAATATTGATATTCTGCTTTTAATGACTATGAGCTATGTTTAAAAAGAATAAAAGAATGTTAGAGTACTTTAAAATGATTTGTAAAAGCTGATTGAATAACTGGTGCTGATTAACTTATTAAGATGTGTATAAATAAGTAGTTAACAGCACCTTGAATTTGTGATCCATTTGAAGGCGAAAGGCCGAGGTACCAGATCGCAATAAACGCTTGACTGGCATGGCACTGTTTTTTTCTGTGTTATTTTTCGTGGTTGCTGACTTTAACTAGTGTTTGTGGAATTGGATGTGGTTTTTGGCCAGTATTTGCTTTGCTAGTCGTTATGTTGCTGAGTGGAGCTACCAATTCAGCGGGTGCTTCCTGCTTTGCAGAAATTGTCAGCGAGAGAGAAAAAAAGTTTTGTAATTCCAATTTTGATGTTTGGAACATGGGTTCTAACAAACAGACTGATGATCGTTTTTGTACACTGGAGAGACTAATGAAAGTACAGTTTTGTACCTACCATAAATGTAGATGTTCGAGGATTCCCTTGCTGCAGTCCTGACTATTGGGTATAGCCCGCGTCCCAGTCGGCCCGAATACCAGAGTATAAGGCTGACGTCGGTCATGGCGCCTTAGACTGACGTCAGTACGTCAGGGTACTAATGCGCATGACCGACGTCATTTCTTCAGTCTTTTCTTGCCCCAGATGTCAGAAGACCCAAAAAGACAAGTCCCAAAAACAACCTGCACCAAAAAACATGTACAATGTATACAGCAATATATACAAAAAATATAAACATGTAAACTCACCTACACAACCACCCTGAAACACAGAGGGGAAGGAGGGAGGGTAAATTGGACTGCAGCAAGGGAATCCTCGAACATCTACATTTATGGTAGGTACAAAACTGTACTATGTTCTTCGTCTTCCCTTGCTGCAGTCCTGACTATTGGGTAGAATCCCAAAGCAGAGGTAAGGGAGGCTGGCAAATTATAAAGTAGCAGGAGCTGACAACATGCCTTGTAAAACAGCTGTGGCAAAACCAGCCCTAGTTTTAGAATATATAGGCAGGTGATAATGCCTAGAGAAAGTATGCACTGAACTCCAAGTAGCTGCTTCCAGAATATCCTTAGTTGCCACCCCCCTTAGAAATGCAGTTGAAGTGGCAGTAGCCCTAGTGGAATGAGGCCTAATCCCAGCTGGAACCTCTTTGCCATGATGGGAATAACAAAATGCAATGCAAAAGCCAATCCACCGAGAAATAGTTTGTTTTGACACAGGCTTGCCCTGTGAGCTCAAAGCAAAAGAAACAAGTAACTGCTGAGACTGCCTAAAATCTTTAGTCCTGCTCAAATAATAACGCAATTGCCTGTGTACATCTAAAGTGTGCAAAATCTTTTCCCCTTTATTTTGAGGATCTGCAAAAAACGTAGGCAAATGAATAGTTTGGTTTAAAGTCACACTAGAAACCACCTTAGGCATAAAGGAAGGATTAGTACGTAATGAAACCCTGTCCTTATGGAAAACCAAAAAGGGCTCTACTGCCATAAGGGCCTGCAACTCAGACACCCTTCTTGCAGAAGTAATAGCCAACAGAAAAGCAGTCTTCCATGACAAATATTTCAATTCAGCAGTAGCTGCAGGCTCAAAAGGTTGTAGAGTAAGTTTTTCCAACACAAAATTGAGATCCCAAGCAGGAGTAGGAGCGCTACGTGGGGGTCTTATATTCTTTGCCCCTCTAAGAAACTGCTTGAACAAAGGATGCGAAAACAAGGTGGGTCACAATCATAGTGAGCTGAAATTGCTGCAGCATGAATCTTTATGGAAGAGAAGGACAAACCTTTGTCCAATAATTCAGTAAGATATTGAAGAGCCACACTCAAATTAGGCTCTGAAATCTCCAAATTCTTTGCTGTACTCCAAAATAAAAATCTCTTCCATTTTTCTCGTACACTCTCCTAGTACTAGGCCTTCTAGCTTCCATAATCACATTTAAAACTTGTTGAGGAAGCTGAGACCTGCTGTGCTTCAACACAGAATATGCCAAGCTGTGAGATGAAGAGATTGAAGCTTGACATTGAGCAGATGACCGTCCTTCTGAGATAACAGATGAGGAATCAGAGGTAAAGGCCATGGAGGCTTCTTTACAAGACTCCTTAGAAGTGGGTACCAGTGTTGCCGAGGCCAATCTGGAGCTATCAAAATCATCCTTGGCCTGTCTTGTCTGACCTTTAATAATACCTTTGGAAGAAGAGGCAGAGGTGGAAAAGCATAGACATGAAGGTTTTTCCAACTGAAAGACAGAGCATCCACTTTCCAAGCTGTGTGATGAAACCCCTTTGTGCAATACTTTGGCAGCTGGTGGTTTAGTGGAGAAGCGAACAGATCTATGTCTGGAGTTCCCCATGACACTGTCAATTTCTGAAATACATGAAGATCCAGTTTCCACGTGGGGATCCATGATTTGTCTGCTTAATACATCTGCTAGGGAGTTCTGTGCTCCTGGCAGAAACCTTACCTGAAGAGTCAGTTGCAGGCTTAGCAGTCTCCCATAAAATCATTGCTTGCCTGCATAGAGGATAAGAATGTGTTCCCCTTGCTTGTTGATGTACCACATGACAGTTGTGTTGTCTGTTAGAATCAACACCTGCCCTGGAAGAAGTAACTCCTTGAACGCTATCAATGCAAACTGGACTGCTAACATCTCCTTCATGTTGATATGTAGATGCTGTAGTCTGGCAGGCCACTTGTCTTGTATCCACTTTCCATTTAGATGAGCTCCCAAGCAGTGTCCGAGGCATCTGTCGTTAAAATCTGACTCGCCTCTGGCGGGTCACAGAGAGTCCCTTGTTTAGGTGACATTCCTGAGCCCACCACAAGAATTCCTTTTGAAGGCAAGGTATTATGTGAATGACAGTGTCGAAATCTTGGCAGTGCTGTGTCCATACATTTTGAGATACCATTGCAGCTTCCTCATATGCAGTTTGGCATTGGGAAGCACCAGAATACAAGATGCCATGAACCCTAATGCTTGAAGGACTGTCCTTGCAGTCAGCACGGACTGATGAGATAGTTGATGGAAGTAAAGTGACAGACTCTTTTGTTTGTCTGGGGTTAAAAAGGCCATCTGGGCTGCTGTATTCAGTCTCACACCCAGAAAGCACATGTCTTGAGAGGGTACTAGACTGGACTTTATTTCGTTCACAGAATACCCTAGGCATCTCAGCACTGCTATGACATATTCCAGATGCTGTAGAAGGTCTTCCTTTTCTTGAGCCAGAATCAGGCAGTCGTCCAAGTAAGGATAGATTTGAATGCCTTGAAGCCTGAAGTAAGCTATCACTGGAGCCAGAACCTTTGTGAATACTCTGGGCAGTAGATAAGCCAAAGGGCAATGCAGAGAACTGATAATGAAAATCTCCAGTTGAAATCGCAGATACTTTCTGCAACTTAGCCTTATAGGCACATGAAGGTAGGCTTCCTTGAGATCCAAAGTTACCATCCAGTGATCCTTGCCCAGCAGAGGTAACAGTTGCTGTAACGTCAACATCTTGAACTTGGGAATGTCCAGATAAGTGTTGAGGACAGATAAATCCAAAATTGGTCTCCACGTGTTCCCCTTCTTTGGTACTAGGAACAGGCGAGAATAAAATCGAAGCCCCTTTCTGATACAGGGACTGGCTGAATGGCCCTTATCTGGAGTAACTGAGAAACTTGCTTGTGAGCCTCTTTTCTTTGTGGAGGAGGAACATCTGGCATGCCTTTGAAAGGGGTATTGTGTGGAAATAAGATCTGTAACCGTGATGAATGATATCCAGCACCCATCTGTCTTGAGTGATTAAATCCCAATTTTCTTTGAAAAGAGACAATCTTCCTCCCAAAGGAGCTGCCAGCCGACCCTCCACTGGCAGCTGAAAAGGCAGGTCATTGGTTCTGCTTACGAAAGGACTGGGCCCTGCCCTCACCAGAAGTCTGAGCAGGTGAACTGTCTGATCTAGGCCTAAGCCAACCTTGAGCCCTGCCCCTACCACGTCTAGACCTACCCCTAGACTGGGAACCATAAGCAGGATATGTCCACCCCTTAGCAGGCCAATTTCTACTAAAGTACGGAGGCTGCACCTGCAAAAAATCTTTAACAGTCTGCATAGACTTAGCTTTGTCCTCCATTTTCTTTAAAACTGCTTCCACAGGCGGTCCAAACAACACATCAGACTGTAAAGGAGCATCCAAAATCCTGGTCTTAACATGCTCAGCTAAATTCTGATCCTTCAACCAGGCATGTCTGCGAAGAACAGAACTAGTAGCAGCCACCCTCGAGGAGGCCTGCACAGCATCAAAACCACACTGCAAAGAATGCTTACCCACTTGTTCAGACACATGAACCAAATCCAGCAATTCTTTACACTCAATACCTTCCCAATAAAGCATCCACTTTAGATTTCAATTGTGAAAGGAGATAATTCTGATATTTCAGCATATGAAACTGACAATTCAAGCCCTCATGGCTAGAGTGGAAGAAGTATATACTTTCTTACCCCACCTATCCAAAGCCCTTGCCTCTTTATCAGAGGGTACAGGATTTTAACCACAGAAGCTTTAACACCTTTAGGCCCCTGAGAAACAGTTTCTGGGTCGCCCTGGGACTCTTAAACAAATACTTATGAGCTCACCCTATAATACCTATCAGGCTTAACAGGAGCAGGAGGCAAGGAGTCAGGGTTCAGGGAAGCCTCTGCAAAAACATCCTCCACCACATTCAACACAGGAGGAATAGCTAAGGGCCTATGCTGGGGTAAAAACAAGAATTCCCTAAGCCTTTTCCTGGAATCAGAGTAATCCTGGCCTTCCCATTTAAAGTGCTCCCTCATGGAGTGAAGAGTCTCTGAAAATGAAAAATCCTCAGGAGGAGAAGCTGTAGGAGTGGAATCATCCACATCAGAATCAGAATAAGCAGGAAACTCTTGCAAGTCTTCCACAGAAGACTCTGAAGCCTGTGAACACTGTTCAAAACTATCAAACTCCTGTTCCACCCTAGGCCTCTTATCAGGCGGGGCATAGAACCTCTAATCAGAGTAATCAAATCTTCTGCCATTTTAAGCATATGTTTCTTAGGCACAGAGCCGAAATGCTAGGAGAAGCCCCACAGAAGCTAAACTTGGCCTACCTCTAAAAGAAGCCTTAGCAACAGAAGGAGGCCTAACTACCTTGGGAAGAGAGGGATGAACAGTTACCTGAGAAGCCCCTCAGCCTGGCCTACCTCCTGAGAGGGCACATCCTGTAACAGTAAAGTATCAGCCTGAGACTCCATAGAGACTCCTGGCAAAACCTCTGGCTCCCCTGAGCCTTCTAAAGGACCGACGTCCGGGACTGCGGTTCCTCACCCCTAGGCTTCACTGTTTTGTCCTTGCGCTTCTTAGATGAAGCGTCGGAGCATCCGGCGGCATATTATAATTACGCTTCCCAAACACTAACCTAGCACAATCAAGCCTCCTCTTAATAGTGCGCTTGTTAAATCTAGCACAAGAGCGGCAACCAACAACGTCGTGCTCAGGCCCTAAACAAGGTATACACAAAGTATGATAATCCCTATGCGGTATCTGCTTCCCACAAGAAATACAGTTATTCACTTTTCTGACATCCGGTTAAATACTGAGGCAAGAAAAACCAAAATGTTCAGCCAACTCTGTTTGGTCTGAAACTCCGGTTCGGAAAATCTCAGCACGCCAACCTGCACTCGCAAAATTGCTTCTGCATCGCACCATGCGGCAAAAGACTGAAGAAATGGCGTCGGTCATGCGCATTAGTACGTCAGTCTAAAGCGCCATGACCACTCTGGTATTCGGGCCGACTGGGACGCGGGCTATACCCAATAGTCAGGACTGCAGCAAGGGAAGACGAAGAACATCAAGGAAATAGCCTTGTTCTTAGACACCTGCCTTTTGGACAAATATGTAGACCTGAATTTAACTCCTAGAGGTCTGCGCATTGAAAAATTACCTGCTGCTGAATTTATGGATGAAGAGCAGGATCTGCTCAATGAATGGAAAGCGGCATCTCTTGAATGCACTAATAAATGGCTCCGCATATTAATCAAGCGGAACCAAAGAGCACATGAGAAGTTAAAAAAGGAGATCCTGCAACTACAGGATGAGGTGATGACAGAACCCTGCTTTAAAGTGCAGTTCACTAAAATTACTGACAAAATCAATAAACTGGAAACGGAGATTTTGTCACGTAAGAGAAATAAACTAATACGTGATATGAAGGATTATGAGAGCGGAATCCTATTCTCATGGCAACGCGATACTTCACGGAGCAGATCCAAGACTCGGAAAAGCCCGCAAAACCAACGGACACAGCGTAGTATTTCAGTATCCTCAGGGGAGCGGGAGCGGGAGAGGATTCCTGGCAGAAATGTGACTTTTTCTAACTCTACCAATGGACAGGGTGATTTTGACAGCATAAATGGCTCGTCTTCTAATATTACTGTTGCCGACTCTTCCTTTCAGACCAACAAATCCGGTCGCGGTAGAAACGGAAGAAAGGGCAGAAATCGGTTTATGGAATGAGCCAGTAAGTAGTGTACAGAATGACAGTCTAAGTGTGGTTAATTTATCTAATTTAACTATTAACCCAGCTATTAATTCATTGTTACTGAAAGGAAGTAAATTTGTACCAACGTTTTTTAATTCTTTAAGTGATATCTATTTTGATTTGAAAAAGTTTATTAGAAAATTGTATTTGAAAGTATTTTTCTATGATGGCAATAGTACCAACACGAATGAGATGTGCAATACTGATATTTTTAATGCAACTAATGAAAGTATTGATAATGAATTAATGAATGTATCAATTTATGACTATGAAAATGCTGATTTTGATTTACTTGATGAGGACATATCTAACAACATTGCGGATGGTGAAATGTTTGTTACGGGCTATGGTAAACTCACTGTTCCACCCATAGCATCTGAGAGTACTTTTACACCAAATATAAAAGTGCCAGCAATTTCTACCTTTTTTAGAGTAGTGTTTAAGGAGGTTACAATGTTAATGGAAAGTCTAAAATATTTGACCAAACATTATAATTTAAATAAGGATGAATGGATTGCATTAAAATATTTGAAAAAAATTAAAACAGAGTTTATTTTCAAATGTGCAGATAAAGGTGGCAATTGGGTCATTTTGAATAAAAATGACTATTGTAAAATGGTTTTTGATTTATTAAAAAATCAAGATGAGTATAAATGTTTAATTAATGACCCAATTGTTGAATTTAATAGTGAACTTTTGGACATTTTGGAAAGAGGGGAACGTCTTGGTTTTCTTAATCAGAATGATATAGGAAAGTTATATATTAAAAAACCTTTGACTCCAATATTCTATGCATTACCTAAAGTGCATAAAAATTTGACAATGCCACCTGGGAGACCGATAGTCTCAGGTAAAGGTTCATTTCTGAGTAATGTGAATATTTTCTTGGACTTCCATTTAAAAAGTCATTTATCTAAAATTTCAGCTCACATCTGTAATACCCAGGATTTAATAGCCAAAATTAGTGGAATCAAATGGGACAACAGTTTTTATTGGGTAACTATAGATGTGAAGGCATTATACACTAACATTAAGAAAAGGTGGGGATTGGAAGCTGTTCAGAATATGTTGGGAGATGGTCCCAGAACCTCTTTTTTGATACTATTATTAGAATTCTGTCTCTCCCATAATTATTTTTGTTTCAAGAAGGATTTTTTTCTTCAGATTAAAGGGACGGCTATGGGGGCTGCTTTTGCACCCTCATATGCCATACTTTATATGGATTTTTTTGAAAAATTATACATCTATTCAACTTCCTTCTATCAAAGAAATGTAATATTTTACAAACAGTATATTGATGATTTGATACTTATATGTAGTGGTGAGACCATTGAATTTTTAGAATTCATCGAGGAATTAAATAATAATGATCATGGTTTAAAATTTTCCTATGAAATGGACAGGCATAGGGTTAATTTTCTTGACATAACCCTATATCATGAAGATGAGAGAATAGGATATAGACCTTATAGAAAGGAAACCTCGGTGAATATGTTCCTACATGCAGATAGTATGCACCCGGAACATTTGATTTGGTCTCTTCCCTTTGGTGAATTTCAAAGAATTTTCAATCATACCAGTAATGTAAATGATAGATATTTTGAATTAAACAAAGTTGAATCTAGATTACTTAGAAGAGGTTATAGAAGCGATCATCTGTCAATTTCTAAAAACAAAGTTTTGGGAGTCTTAGACCAATCTCACTCTGAAGATCAAGTCCTTTTGAGACAGGAGAGACATAATGTATCTACTAGAGGAATAAGACCTAATATTACACCCAGGGGAAGAAGCACTGATAATATGGGGACTAGTGAATCTAATCTATTTTTTGTAACTAGATATTCTCCACTTTCTAATGAAGTAAGTAATATTATAAGAAAATATTGGTATTTGATTTGTGAAGATGAAAATATAGGGTCAATTTTTCCCAAACATATTGTTTTCTCATACAAAAGGGGCAAAAATCTAAAGGAATTATTAAATTACAACTTTTGTGGTAAAGATAATGTGGAAATGATTGAGAGTACTGTAGGCACTTTTTCTTGTGGACAGTGTAGTGTTTGTAGCAGAGTTAACAATGTAACCAATATTAATGGTGTATCCTTTAAAGCTAGGTATTCCTTTAATTGTAAATCTACGGGAGTGGTATATTTATTGGGTTGTTCTTGCTCCAATATGTGGTATATAGGTCAGACTAAGAGGATGGTCCGTGTTCGAGTTTTGGAACATGTAAAAGATATTAGGAATAAAAATGAATATAGCCCCGTGGCTAAACATTTTCTGGATAAACATAAAGGTGATGCCAGTAGTTTAAAATTTTGTGTGTTGGGCCAACCCTTTAATTATGAAAATGGGGAACCTACTGTTCCAAAATTACTTGAACTAGAAACCAGACTAATTTTAAAATTCAATACATTAAAACCACATGGACTTAACTTAGAGTTAAGTATTTAATATTTAATTTTTTGTTTTTTCATATCCACTCTCATATGTATGTATACATATATTTTGATATATGTATATTGTTTTGCCTACATATATAATTTATTAGCTGATAACAATGAATTAGTTTGGATGTCTATTTTTCCTTTCTATACAAGGGTATATACCTGTGTAGATAGATAGAGGTTTGTTTTCTCTTTTGGTCATTATTTAATTTAATTTATCTGAATTTCTCTCTCTAATATATATTTATAGTTATATTATTATATTATAGAATGTTTATATATGAAATTCATGATTTGTATAATAATATGAATGATTGAATATTGATATTCTGCTTTTAATGACTATGAGCTATGTTTAAAAAGAATAAAAGAATGTTAGAGTACTTTAAAATGATTTGTAAAAGCTGATTGAATAACTGGTGCTGATTAACTTATTAAGATGTGTATAAATAAGTAGTTAACAGCACCTTGAATTTGTGATCCATTTGAAGGCGAAAGGCCGAGGTACCAGATCGCAATAAACGCTTGACTGGCATGGCACTGTTTTTTTCTGTGTTATTTTTCGTGGCTCTGCTCTAGGCCTCTTCTGTGGAGGTGGGTGAGAGGCCCTGTCAGGGTGAGGTTGGGATCCCCTGATCAAAGAAATGAGATCCTCTGCTAGACTAAGCGTTTGAGTACTAGAGCTAGGCCTGTGAGAGGGGGTCTTAGTAGGCACAGTCTTGGTTGATTTTGCTGCTTTAGCCCTGGCAAAAGCCTTAATCGACATGGATGCAGGGGGCCTAGCAGCTCCACGTGCAGGAGTGGATATATCTAAAGGGATAGTATCAGATAAATCCTGTGAACCTGTAAGAGCAGGTGGAATTTCAGTAGCAGATTCAGCCATGCTGGATGAGGCCTCAGTGGGAGGCAAGCTTTCGGCCGAAGGAAGAACCGAGGGCTCAGTTTCAGCCGAAACCGAGACACTCGCGGTTGACTTGACCGCGGTTTCGGCCGAAACCACGGACCGTGAGTGTCGGTCCTTTTCCTTGCGCTTTTTAGCTAATTGTGAAGTCGGAGTTTCCGACGGCATGTTGTAAGCAAAAGCGGAGCCGAAAAACTCCTCAGCAAATTCCGACCGACGTCTAAGTGTCCGTCGGTTGAAAGAAGCACAGGCTAGACAGGCTGCTACGTCGTGGTCTGGGCCTAAACAAGGTAGGCAGTAAGAGTGGAAATCTTTATGAGGTATTTGCTTCCCACAAGTTAAACAGTTATTCACTTTTCCTGACATCGGCTGAGGCAAGAAAGAGTCCCCAATGGGGTACTTAGCTTTTTAGAAGTCTTCGGTAGTAGCAATCTCTGGTTCTGACCGACCGGCACTTGCGAACAGCTTCTGCTTCGGGCGCCACGCGGCAAGAAAGACTGAGGAAGATGGCGTCGGCTGATGCCTTTATACCCGCTGAACTGCAGCTATGACGTCGGGTGAAGTGCGACATCAGCCGAGGCCAGACCCAGACTTTGGAATCCGGCCGACCAAAGGGCTGCCTGAGGCCAGGACAACCCATTTGTTAGGACTGCAGATGCATCCTTGAAGGACATCCACCACAGCAGAGCTAGCCACCTGGCGGTGTAAACCTTGGTTTAAGATGATTGTCACTGCTGCAGTGACACCCTGATCCCATGTGCAAAAATAGGAAAAAAAGAGGGTTGTGGACGGACAGACTCACGGATGATCTGGAGAATGGTGAAGTGCATATAGCATTATGGGTGAATAGGAGGAGATAAAAGTCTGGGAACATTTAGAGTGGTACCAAGCAGACTGAAATCTGTAGCTTCAGGCCTAGTGGTGAAATGGATGACCTAGTCCATGTCACCTACAAATGTATTAATCAGACACATTTTCACATTAACCAGCCAAAGACCTTATGGTATCAAATACACTTAAGCAAGGTGCTACATATACTGTGACATTCAGACTTCAAACTTGGAAATCTTAAAAGTAATTTGTTACCATTAAAAAGAACACAAATGGAAAAACTCATGTAATATCCCTATTAGATATGCTGTAGCTTACACTGACTATACAAAATCAACCTCACACTTGACACACACTGGTGTGCACACGGGTTGATTTTCAAGGAGTGGCTGACGCAAAAAGGAAGACGTACGTCTAGTAAACGGCACAATCACGGTTCATCAACTAATGAGGTTCTTACTGCTATGCTCAGCTAATCACATGCATGTAAAAATTCAAAAATCTAGGCTTACTACATGGCATGTATTCAATGGCTGAAATCCTTCCCTGGCACAGACCTCAATAAACCTAAAAACAATAAAGCTTATTTTCAACACATTCACAAAGTCAGACACTACATTAAAAAGATTCTGTAATCTTCTCCTCCCATTAATCAATCACTCATTTTCATTACGCATTTACCCAAATTAAGAATTACAAGGCCAGCACCTATACTGTCTTCTTGGACAAGACATACACCATACACACAAACGACAATTAGGCAGCCTCACCAATCCAACAACCATATGTTTGAGAAGTGGGAGGAAACTGGGGACAGGCTATACACAAAACAGGACATAGGCACACACACCAAATACCATAGTGAAGCACAGAGTAAGATGGCAAGGACTGAAGTGTACTCAGGTAACACAGAGAATTCCAATGTACCAACATTAATTTTAGCTGGGGGGGCGGTGACTGCTCAATGAGCTTGCTAACAACATGTAATGCTCCAACCTCAAGCTAGAACAACAATCAGGAACTGCTCAGTGATGCAAGGTGCATCATTGTTGCAAAACAGACATACTAGTGTGAACATGTGTGCTCGCACATTCACAAACACCTGTGTCAACAAGCAACACCTCATGCTCCGAGATACAACACTGGAGCATGCAACTGCAAAGTAATTTTTTTTGCGGTGGGGGGGACCCCTTCATCCCCTACTAACTACATATTCCAACTCCAGGATAACGCAATTACCAGAAGAAAGGGCATGTTCTCCAACCTTGGTACTGGAGTGATCTCAAAAACACATCGGCGGTTTTGTTGACCAAATTGTGCTAAAAAACACAGTTGTTAAGCCATCATCTATAAAGAAAGTTGACGTAAGCAATGCCTCACACTCGCACGGTTTTCTACTAAAATGAAGAATGTACTTTTTGTTTTCTTACATCGTGAAAAATAATGTCAGAAACGAAATCTCCAGTCCTATACTATGTCAAATGTCAGTTCTCAAAGATCTGCATTAATCTTGATTCTAAAATAGCTTTAGGTGACGTCAGTCACCCACACTATTCAGCATAACTTGACGTTAGACTTTCAAGTCGATGGCACAAGTTTTTTCCTGTTTTGCAGGTGGGCAAGCCCCGCTGCCCCCCTGCAAATTATGTACAACTCTGTGATTACACTACAGTGAGGAAAAAGGGTAAATTCCCTGTTCCTCATTTTACCACAATTTCCATTCACAATACCAAACTCAAGATTACCGAACTGTTTCACATTTGTTATTGTGAATTAGTAGTAGTCTGGTTCAGCACTGTGCCTCTTTGAAACTGTACTTTCAACCACATGCCGTTCGATCCCCTGCACTACGAAATTGCAATAGTAAATCCACACACAAATACAGAAAGAGAGACATACACATGCAGCTCTTCATCTCAGAAATTCAACTTTAGAGATCCAGTTGTCAATAAAATACTACTGGTAAGTTCATACAAGGTATGATACCACGTTCTTTCAAACAGATAACACAGAAGATTTAGCTGATAACTTAAAACACACCCAAATGTACAACCCCCATTTGTGGGAGGGGAGCTGTAAAAAAAAAAAAAAAAAGTAGCAAATTTTTTCTCAGTTACTTTTACTAAAGTGGAAGACTTGGCAACATCTAATTTACTCCATATATACTCACATATTTCAAGACAGGTAACCCCCCCCCCACACACACACACACACACACACAGAATGAGTTTGAGGCTGCCTTTGCTGATCAATCTACAGTCCAACAGGTATGCCACTCCTAGTCCTGACCACCTTTCACTTTCCCTGCCCTCCTAAATGAACCCCTCTGTCTTAAATCACACAGCATGCGAACCATGATGCATCTTCTACAGTACAAACTTTTCTCCTTCAGGAAACAAGGCCTTGCAGATTTCAAGAATGCAGTCAAGTGGTCAAGCAGGTTGACAGCAATGTGAAAACCCAAGTTCCACCTACTTGTGTTTCTCTTCACTTAACACACACACCTTCTGAAAAAGTAAGAATATATTCCCTAATATCTCATCCACATATTTACTAGGAGGTCATATGTTGTAGTCAAAAGTTCAATTCCTAATTCACCCCCAGTAAAGACAGCAGCCATTAAGCCATCAGAGACGGCAAATACACATGCACCAGAAAGTCCACGGTCACTCCATCATCACACTCTGAAGCTGGCTGACACACACATACAAATCCAACTAGTGTGCTTGAATGGCTATACCACGTGTTCAGATTACACTTTCCACTTCCTTAAAATGTGCCCAAAACCCAGCGCCTAATATGGACTGCTGCAACTGGTCTTTGGTCTAGTGGAGTATGCTAGGGCATCAACAATTGCACCAGCAGTAACAGATCCCAGAGCTGAGGGCATCACTGAGTGTCCCCAAAGAGCTGCTGCCCTCAGACCTAGGGTTCCCCAATTATACAAATTTAGAGACTTCACTTGTCCTCTCTTTTTGGACATCCTTCTCCTTATCATGTACTTTCTTTTTGGAAGGGATGTCCATGTCACCCTGCTGCTTAGAATCTGCAGACACAGAGATCTGGGTTAACAAGGCTCTAAGTCGTTTTTGGTCTAGTATGCCTGGCAGGCTTCTTGGGTTCTCTATATCTGGATCTTTTGATAGCACAACATGTGCCCCTGGTAGAGATGTGTCTGGGGCATTAGGGTATATATAGTTACTGCTTCAAGAGGTATGTGTTGAGTGAACAGATACAACAATTACCCCCACTGTGTCCTGATCCTAAGCAGTACATGCACCGGGAGTGGTAGTCTTATTGTGGAATCTGTCTGCAGCACAAGTATTTGCCTCCTCTGGGGCAGACACACCCTACACATCTGTGAATGGCAGTACACCCGCCAGGCATCTACTCTCAAAACTACAAGATAACCAGGTCTAAAAATAAAAAGGGAAAAAAATCAGTCCTGACAGGGTATTTATACGCTCAACGCTCTTCATTTGTAGGCCTGGGCTAAATGCGCACTACACATGTACTGCACTCTCTTGTAAAAAAAAAACATACAATGCAGTAATAAAAAGGGGGGGTACTGGGTGGGTGTCACCTACAAACCATGGAAATGGTGATATCAGCCCAGACATGAGATAAGGGTGTACAGCTTTGAAAGTAAAGACAGATGTCAGACTCAGACAATTGATCTTTATAATGTCGACTACAACAGTGATCGACATTTACAGCTTCTAATTATCTGCACACTTCAGGCACAAGCTGTGGCTAGCAAAAAGCCTGCATTGACCAGCTCATTTACATTGTTAACAAAAGTAGCACAATAAACACCTAACAAGAAGAACAAATCAACAAGTCATCTGTCACATGGGTGATTCCTGTTGACCGTAAGAGATTTGCAGAGGAATCCTTGGAAGCATGCTGTAAAACATGGAGAAAAGACCACATTTTCAGTAGCTGCACCAGTCAAGGGCATGAAGTACTTGTCAAATCTATAAGACCTGATGAGCACAGATGTTTTTTTTACAAGTTTGACGAGAACTGGTCTGTTTAAGTGACAAGCTCAGAGTCATACAGAAAGCAACCTAGCACCAAAGGAAATCAAACTTAGGATTTATAGGGTGAAGCTTGTTAGTAATCTCACAGCCTCAATCCTGAACACTGCAAAAACAAAGAAAACTATTGCACACTGTTTTAGCAACTTAACAATTACTGTACATATGCACATAAATGAGCAACAGGAATACTATACTGTATTACACGCCTACAGTTTTAGTTCCTGCACAGCACAGTCAGATGAAGTCCTGACTGCAACCAAGGTTCAGGTGTGAAGATTGAGTGAAGATAGGTGAAGGCTGCCAGCCTAGCCAGATAGAATTTTGGAGATAATTCTGTCATCTGTAAATATTAATGTAAACCGCAGGCTTGTTGTTTTAAATAGTAAAAATAGTGTTACATGTGGAACTGGAAAAAAATGTAACAGTGCACTCTACTGACCAAGTAAAGCATGTTGTGACCCTTGGATGTAAACATGGCTCCGGCCAGTTTAGATGAAGGAATTCTTGCTATTGTTTTAAGGCCAGAGTTAATGGCCAGAATTTGCATGCATAAATGTCCTTTATTGCTCTGGTTTCTGTCCAGAGGTGAAGAATGTAAATGCAGTTTCTGTTGGCCTGGGAATCCAGGGAAGTGAGAAGAATGATGTAATGTGAACCGGAAATGTAATTTTAAAAACAGAAAGAATCAGACAGCATTAAGCATTTTTGTCTTGACCATCCAACGCATCAGCACTCTGTCTTTGCTATATATGTAAGTGTATCCTTGACTTGTGTTTTCTTTTAGTCTAATCTTTCTAGTGTCTAGCTATTTCTAAGTGTTTTTCTGTGATGTCAGAACCGTACTACTGAATTATTTTAAGTATTTCTCTGTGATCTCTGAACTCTTGACTAGCACTGTGTAGTAGAAAATATTGTCTTGTGTTTTTATTATTTATTAAATATTTTTAAACCTTTCAACTGTGGCCATTTTATTTAGAGTTAATTTAAGCTCTAGGGTACATTGCATATAAATAGTGATATTGTAACAAGTCACTCTAATAAGCCTTAACTGTTCAGTCACACTTACCAATTGGATAATAATATTGCACAGTAATAATTGGACACCCTTTTAAGGGCCTTTGGGTAGCTGATAATTATTAGCTGGGTGGTGGGCAGTGATTTCTACCGTATAGTCTGGGTAAAAGGGGCACAGCTGGAGAACCTGTGACAGCCTTTCCCAAGAATGTCTGTGTGGTTGTATAAAACACTTATCTCAAAGTGTGTGTGTGTGTGTGTGTGTGTGTGTGTGTGTGTGTGTGTGTGTGTGTGTGTGTGTGTGTGTCAGCTACTTGGGCAGGGACATGAAGCACTGGTTGGACAGAGAGGGTGCTAGAGATTTTAGTTTGCCCACTAGGCTGAGATCTGGACCCTATAGCTGTGCCAGTGGGGAGTCTTATTGGGGACCTGGAGAGCAAGGGAGTGACCAGCCCCGAACGGACTGTGATCTCTGTGTGCTCTTAAGGGAAACTGCACTTTACTGTGTGTACTTGTTATCCTTTCCTCCTATATGAGACACCCCTCACTGGTGTTAGTGGTGAGGATTGAGGCTCCTTGATTGCTGGGCCAGGGCACGGGCGTCACATCAGGTAGTAGCACAGGCTTTACAGTTGTCAAAGAGTAGGGTGAGGTTGGCAAGACAATGTCCTAACCCTCTCACTGGGGTAGGGTGGGGTTGGCAAGACAATGTCCTAATCCTCTCATTGGGGGCATGCTTAATGTTGCACACTCAGGGGCAAAGGTCACAGCCATCAACAGGGATAGCAGTCACAATGATCAATGAATGGGGAAGAAAGGGGTGTGTTACCCTGTGCACCACTTCACGCCCACTTGCTCCTCATTAACAGCACAGTTTAGTGCTTACAGCAAAAATACTGTGGCAGGAAATTCCCTTTTCCATAGTGAGGCACTGTATGTCCACTCTCCATCATCCTGCTGGCAGCACAAGTAGTTAGGATCAAAAGAAAAACAGAATAACTTCCAAGAGAGCCCTAATGGCTGGCAGTGGGGTAAAAATGTGTGTGCGTGTGTGTGTGTGTGTTTGTATTTAGTGACAGTGTGCCCCTGTTGCAAATTTGGCAAAGATGTTCTCATATCACCTTTTCCACTTTAACAAACGCACTCTGAAACCTAGCTGTTTCATCTGTAAGTGAAGGGCTGCTACAACTCCAATTCAGGGGGAAAAGTAAGAACAGGGAGACCGAATAAAGTGGAGCAGCACTGGCCAACAGCTAATGGTTTGGCTTCCAGAGGAACCAGTGAAGATGCATCTCAAAGGAGGAGCATGAAATTTATTTTCTGTACTTCTATTAATTCTTTAAAAGCTAAAGTTTATACTTTAATAGACAGAACATTTTAGCACTACTAAAAAGCAATATATGCATTCATTCTTTCAGAACACTTAACTCTTTTTGGATAGTGTGCGTGTGTGTAGTGGTGGTGTGAGGGGAAGGTTGTGTTGATCATAAAACTTGTTGAGGAAATAAACAATACGCCAACGCACTATAGTATTTCAAGAATCTTCAGTGACAAAACTCAAGTCCTGTTACTTCCTGTAAGCTCCTTTCAAAAAAAAAAAAAAGGACAAAATTTCTGCAGATTCTAGAGTCAGAAAGCCTCGGCTTCTCTGCAGGAATGGAATTCTATTCATGGTTACAGCAGCCACATGATCAGAGGCCTAAAATACAACTCAAACAAATTTAAGCAAAGGGAGAAAAGCAGGGCAACAAACGTTCTTAATGCATTCACAGGCCTTGCAACAAAAGAACAGGTATCAAAGCAAGCTTCTGAGTACTTTCTGTGTTGTGCCACTTAAGTATTTCTCCTAAGCATAGGTTTGCGAATCCACTCGCCTTACGTCATTAGTTATATTCTCAAATCATTGCTTTTCTTAGCTGTATTTTTCTTCCGATGATCTCCTACGCAACCATTTTCTTCATTCCACTCTCAGTCACTGGTTGACGATTTGGCAGTAACTACCTGGAAGCTGGAACCATTCTCAAGTGATGTGTTGCACCATGCAGAATAGATTCCCAAAGCAAAAAAAAAAAAAAAAAAAAGGGAAATCAAATACCCCTGCTGGAAACTATCAACAGGTGGGAAATGGGTTATGACGCAGCTTGATAGGAAGAAAAAAGTCATCAGTGGTAAAAGGGCATGCACTGGATAAGTTTAATAATGCATTTTAAGGATATACTATACAACATTTTTTGGACTAAACACTGAAGTACAAAATGTGCAGTTAAGCTCATCTCATATGCACTGAACACTTGTGCTTCTCAGACAAACAGAAAACCTTTCTCCCTTCATAACTTTCAACAATTTTCCTACACAATAGCCGTATTCTCCCAGTGACTGGAGTCTGAAGATTCATTCCAATATCCCTTAAAACTATACAAATGTTGATTTATCTAGAAGATGGTTTTGCAAGCTCTTGAAACTGGACAATAAAAGTCTAATTTCTGGTACAAAGAAGGGTAAGGATTTGAAACCTTAATGCCTAAATGGGCACAATGCACTATGTAAAAGCCAAAGCTTTTGCTCTTAGGATTACATATTTGACACTTTGGGAGATAGGGAAAATTACACATATGCAAATATTACATGGCATCAGCAGTTAAACAAACTCTAACAATCTCAGCACCGTCTCAATCAATCAGGTGTAATGGCTACTTTTCAGCACTCGGACCTTGTGTGAGACTTTTATATCACCTTTTTAGCTGATAAACCCCCACTAAGCCTGGGGGCCTTTTTAAGAGAAACTAGAGAAGAGAAGATCCCATAGTTTATGCTACATAGTCCCAGTAGTGTAGGCCAATTTTCTAGCAAGAAGCAGACTAATAAACACGCACCGCTGACATAATACAGAAACAAACATATACCAGCAGTAAACTACTGTTCATTTTAGGCTGTGAAGAAAAGTACAGTTGTTTAAGTACACTTACTATAAAAGGCAGATGTTCAATTATATTACTGTTGCAGTAGCCTAAGCAATATGGAACATAATCTCCCAAAGATTAGATGTCCAACCAGCATCCAAAAGCTTTAGGGCACCTTTCACATGCCTGTACGTCTGAGAAGGTATGGCGCCTTCCACACGTATGTTTGAGACAGCCTGATGATTTGCTAATATAAAAGTAGTCATACAGAAGCCACAATTTAGAGCTTTCTTGCCTCTGAAAATAAGTTATGTGCTAGGATAAAAGGGAAAAAGCAAGGAAGGTGGGAACCCCACCCTGGCATATAGATAAGTTAAAAGAACACGCCCTAACAATAACAAACCCACAAGAAGATCCAGAAGGGGGTAAGAAGGGAGGGTATTAATACTGCAATGATCTATATGAGCATATACTGTTACATTAAGTTTACTTATACAGCTATGCTATGTTCATCATTAGATCACTGTTGTAGTAGCCTAAGCCGTATAAAATGGATTACCACAATTTAAAGCAAAGAAGGAAGGGTCAGAGTCCAGCAGCTCTGGAGAACAGTCCTAGCAAAACCTTGATCTGAAGAAGGAATGAATTGTAAAATACTTTGGGGGAAAAAAGGAGACACTTGAGCAACCTGGGTCATCTAACCTTCTACTCCATATAGCTGGATATGTAGCATTTCAATTCTGTCATACAGTACAATGCAACAAGTAATATCCAATTTTTAATTATAATGTACTCAATAAAGATGGGACAAATCACAGGTACTAACAGTACATTTCCATCAAGAAACTAATGTTTTAGAGGAAAATGCAGCAAAATCCTGGTAGGTGATAGTAAACTCATGCCTGTTAAGACACTCAGACCGCACCTCCTTTGCATCACCTAGCAGTATGAAGCTCCAATGCCAAAATATGCATAATGTACAGAAAAACTAGGTGACATAAAATGTTCATATTTCCTTTCAAAACCATCATCTCTGAAACACAACTGAAAACGATGCATATTTAAGTGGCTCTACTAAAAGAAAAGAAAATTCCCATTATGCACAAAATAAGTTTCTAGCAAAGTATTACTCTTTCCTACTGCAACTTCAATGCAATTCCCTACTGCAACTTCAGTGCAATTCTCTATCAATATGATAGAAAGCATTTCTTACCTCGAAATAACCTTAACTACACTTCAACTTTCAGCAGATTCCTTAGTGCTCTGAACATGACCCCTACCGTTTCCAAATAAAAATGACAGTTAAGGAAGTCATCAGATAACAGCCTGGCAGTAAAGCAAGTAGGCTGAGCAGCATGCTTGAAACAAGCTATATATTCTGCAACTGTCACGAGTGTAGCTAAGCAATTCACTTTACTCATCTGAGTATATGTTTTAGTACCACTCGTAAATTATATATCATTTAAGTATTATTGCATCAGTGCTAAAATACCACTAATGAAACTGAGCATACCTGATTAAAACAGCTTTGTTTATGACATTTACCTGCATTCTGTCTAAGAGGACTCTGGGAATATGATTTTTAATGGGGAAAACAGCTGGATAAGATTTCTAAATGCAAAGACACAACGACACAATGGTCAGTACAACTGTGTGTAGGTATGTGCACGTGTGCAGGGGGGGAGGTATGGCATGTGGAAACATAACAGACCTTGTCGTAACGTGACTTTGCCTTCATACTAAGTGACTTTCAGCATGTCCCCAGAGCAAGCCGAAGCTCAGACATCAAGCCTGTAAGAAGTCCCATGTGCTTAAACAAATCTCATACTCCTCAAATGAGAGCTAACAGTCAGCCTTGCAGAAATGTTTCACAGCACATCTTTCAATAAATAATCACACAATGCCTGCCTTACATGATCAAACTTACCAAATAAAACTATTTTAGAAGTTCTTGCATTTTAAGAATACAAGCTATCAATGAAATTAATAACTGCCTGCAATTCCTGAACCTGACAGCTCCATTAAAGAACATTTTAATACCATACACCTTAAAGATTTACTTTCAGAGAAGCGTGCCTCACAAACAAACCTTAGTTAAAAACACATTTGCAAAGTAGTTTAATTTTATTACAAAAAATGGCAACATCTGATCAAGCAATGAACAGCGAGAGTATGCGGTCCTGCTATAAAGGGAAGGACACAAAAGCATACAAGCTGTTGGGTAAACAGAAAGGGAAAGGGATGCTACATATTTCATAAACATCAAGTAGGGCACAATGAAATGAGGACAACTAGAGTTCCATGTCAGCGGACAATTCACTGGTGGCAAGAGACTGACAGCTGATTGCCCTGTTCTTTGTTTAGAGGGCTTAAAAAGTTCACCGTCATGCACATGAAACCTTTACACCTCATTGGACTGTGGTGACATCACTTACTCCGTATTTAGCCCTGCTGCCGTTTGTCTTTCAGCGTCCCCCCTTTCAGAGATCCCCAGACCTCACACAGCAATGAAGTCTTGTTAGGAAGGTGAAGGCAACATGGCTGGAACAGTGACAGGGCTGAATTAAAATTATGGACAATTACAAGGATCCTTTTAACCATTTGGACATCAAAAGCAATTATCTATCTTGCTTTGGCATTTTTCTCTGTTTAGTATTTTGTATTTTTATTAGGGGAACAAGCAACATTTTGGGGACAATTCAATAATTTACATCCACTTTCTATTTTATTATTTTTTGCTAACAATTTAATCCAAACTAACAGCATACTCAAAGAAGGAAAAAGCCACTAGGAGAGTACTGCAAATAAATAGCTATGCTGGGGTTATCTGAGAAGTTAGGGTAAGTAAAATGAAGGGGGAAAAGAACAGGGAAAAGCAAACCGGTATAATAAACTGCAAATAAATGTTAAAAAACAAACTCCATCCAAGAGAGTTAAATTGCCCACTGTAAGCTAGACACTGCAGAAGAACCCATGATTACTGTGGGACATATTAATTTCTCTGGATTATGTAGACAAAATCCAGGACAATAAGATGTCCAAAAAGGGAGTAAAAGCATTGGCTGCCTCATCTCTCTCACTCAACCACCACATACAAAACTGCCTGCAAATTGAAGGACCCCCTCCATTCATCCACACCATCATGACTGTAAGGAGTGGAAGGAAATTACGGCACTGTGCAAAAAAGTACAGTTTTGTACCTACCATAAATGTAGATGTTCGAGGATTCCATTGCTGCAGTCCTGACTATTGGGTATAGTCCGCCCGCCGGCCCGAATACCAGAGTATAAGGCTGACGCCGGTCAGGGCGCATTAGACTGACGCCAGCACGCCAGGGTACTAATGCGCATGACCGACGCCATATCCTCAGTCTTTTCTTGCCCCAGATGTCAGAAGACCCTAAAAGACAAGTCCCAAAACAACCTGCACCAAAAACATGTATAATATATACAACAATATATACAAAATATAAGCATGTAAACTCACCTACACAACCACCCCTAAATACAGAGGGGAAGGAGGGAGGTAAATTGGACTGCAGCAATGGAATCTCAACATCTACATTTATGGTAGGTACAAAACTGTACTATGTTCTTCGCCTTCCATTGCTGCAGTCCTGACTATTGGGTAGAATCCCAAAGCAGAGGTAAGGGAGGCTGGCAAATTATAAAGTAGTAGGAGCTGACAACATGCCTTGTAAAACAGCTGTGGCAAAACCAGCCCTAGACTTAGAGTAGATAGGAAGGTGATAATGCCTAGAGAAAGTATGCACTGAACTCCAAGTAGCTGCTTCCAGAATATCCTTAGTTGCCACCCCCCTTAGAAATGCTGTTGAAGTGGCAGTAGCCCTAGTGGAATGAGGCCTAATCCCAGCTGGAATCTCCTTGCCATGATGGGAATAACAAAATGCAATGCAAAAGCCAATCCACCTAGAAATAGTTTGTTTTGACACAGGCTTGCCCTGAGAACTCAAAGCAAAAGAAACAAACAACTGCTGAGACTGCCTAAAATCCTTAGTCCTGCTTAAATAATAACGAATTGCCTGTGTACATCTAAAGTGTGCAAAATCTTTTCCCCTTTATTTTGAGGATCTGCAAAAACGTAGGCAAATGAATAGTTTGGTTTAAAGCCACACTAGAAACCACCTTAGGCATAAAAGAAGGATTAGTACGTAATGATACCCTATCCTTATGGAAAATCAAAAGGGCTCTACTGCCATAAGGGCCTGCAACTCAGACACCCTTCTTGCAGAAGTAATAGCCAACAGAAAAGCAGTCTTCCATGACAAATATTTCAATTCAGCAGTAGCTGCAGGCTCAAAAGGTTGTAGAGTAAGTTTTTCCAACACAAAATTGAGATCCCAAGCAGGAGTAGGAGCTCTACGGGGGTCTTATATTCTTTGCCCTCTAAGAAACTGCTTGAACAAAGGATGCGAAAACAAAGGTGGGTCACAATCATAGTGAGCTGAAATTGCTGCAGCATGAATCTTTATGGAAGAGAAGGACAAACCTTTGTCCAATAATTCAGTAAGATATTGAAGAGCCACACTCAAATTAGGCTCTGAAATCTCCAAATTCTTTGCTGTACTCCAAAATAAAAATCTCTTCCATTTTTCATGTGACACTCTCCTTGTACTAGGTCTTCTAGCTTCCATAATCACATTTAAAACTTGTTGAGGAAGTTGAGACCTGCTGTGTTTCAACACAGAATATGCCAGGCTGTTAGATGAAGAGAGTGAAGCTTGACATTGAGCAGATGACCGCCCTTCTGAGATAAAAGATGAGGAATCAGAGGTAAAGGCCATGGAGGCTTCTTTACCAGACTCCGTGAGTAGTGGTACCAGTGTTGCCGAGGCCAATCTGGAGCTATCAAAATCATCCTTGGCCTGTCTTGTCTGGACCTTTAATAGTACCTTTGGAAGAAGAGGTAGAGGTGGAAAGGCATACACATGAAGGTTTTTCCAACTGAAAGACAGAGCATCCACTTTCCAAGCTGTGTGATGAAACCCCTTTGTGCAATACTTTGGCAGCTGGTGGTTTAGTGGAGAAGCGAACAGATCTATGTCTGGAGTTCCCCATGACACTGTCAGTTTCTGAAATACATGAAGATCCAGTTTCCACTCGTGGGGATCCATGATTTGTCTGCTTAACACATCTGCTAAGGAGTTCTGTGCTCCTGGCAGAAACCTTGCCTGAAGAGTTAGTTGCAAGCTTAGCGCAGTCTCCCATAAAATCATTGCTTGCCTGCATAGAGGATAAGAATGTGTTCCCTGCTTGTTGATGTACCACATGACAGTTGTGTTGTCTGTTAGAATCAACACCTGCCCTGGAAGAAGTAACTCCTTGAAAGCCATTAACGCAAACTGGACTGCTAACATCTCCTTCATGTTGATATGTAGATGCTGTAGTCTGGCAGGCCACTTGTCTTGTATCCACTTTCCATTTAGATGAGCTCCCCAAGCAATGTCCGAGGCATCTGTCGTTAAAATCTGACTTGCCTCTGGCCGGGTCACAGAGAGTCCCTTGTTTAGGTGACATTCCTGAGCCCACCACAAGAATTCTTTTTGAAGGCAAGGTATTATTTGAATGACAGTGTCCAAATCCTGGCAGTGCTAGGTCCATACATTTTGAGATACCACTGTAGCTTCCTCATATGCAGTTTGGCATTGGGAAGCACCAGAATACAAGATGCCATGAACCCTAATGCTTGAAGGACTGTCCTTGCAGTCAGCACGGACTGATGAGATAGTTGATGGAAGTAAAGTGACAGACTCTTTTGTTTGTCCGGGGTTAAAAGGCCATCTGGGCTGCTGTATTCAGTCTCACGCCCAGAAAGCACATGTCTTGAGAGGGTACT